>NC_142931.1:103461755-103579255 GCF_046866305.1 Octopus bimaculoides | reverse complement strand
TGAAATTTTACTGTAAACCACATTCCATTCCAAAAACAAAAAGAAGGGAAATAAAAAAGTAAGTCAAGGGCTATCATTTCCCAAACATTTGGTAATAGATACTAAAAGAAAACTGATGTCATTTTGTGGAACAATTTTTTTAACCTTTAGCCATTAAACCAGCCATATATGGCCCAAATATTGTTTTATGTTAAAACTGACCAGATCTATCCTCTCGTATACATAATTGGGATATATGCTACTCCCTTGTTAAAGGGTCAAGTAGTATTAAAATGTTAAGGTGTACCAGGGATATGTATTGTTCCATCACTAAAACCACTTCTCCACTGAGCTTCTGTTGCATTGCAGAGAAGTTTCATTAAATCCTAGTTTAATTAAAGATAATGAGGATGGCCTTGATCAAATGATCTTGAGTAGATTATTAACTCTTTAACTTCAAAATTAGATTTCATTGTTATTCCAGTAATAATGTTTGTTAAACAGCTACCAAAAAATAGAACTGGCATTTTCTGCAAGTCACATTGTTTTAATAAACTTGACATATCTCAACAAAAACAATTTCAAATATGACACTCTTCAACAAAAGACAGAATCATATATTGAACAGCTTTCTACAGTTAAGGACAAAGAAATTTTGATTTCCACAGTATTTTACTGTGGGTTAATTAATGTTTTGAGGGAGATTGGTAGGCTTGTGGATATACTGTAGTTTTTTGTTGTTGTTTTTTTTTGGGGGGGGGGGGGCAGATGATGCCATCATTGTATCATCATTTAACATCTGTCTTCTATTAAAGCATGGGTTGGATAGTTCATCAGGATCTATTAAGTCAGAGGACTGCATTTATGAAGAGTAATTCATTTAAAAGTAACGCCAACAAATTTAATAATCTTTTTCCTCAACAGCAGTAGAAAATCTGTGGGTTATACAAATGATTAGGGTTAAGAGCACAGAGTCCACCAATGTAGCAAACTTACATAGAATCCTTAGCTCACATTAAAGGGTTTAGTGTTTTTTATTTTATTTTATTTTTAATATCCAGGTGGAGCAGGCAGGGCTCTGTGGTTAAAAAATTTGCTTCCCAACTACATAATTTGGGGCTCAGTCCAACCATTGTGTGCAGATTTGATAGATATAAAGTGAAACAAGCCAGTTGTGTGTGTGTATTTGTGTCAGTAGGTAGCTGTAAACGAGCGCCACCGTTATACAAGTGGTGTCCTTTGTTTCATATCTTCCAAGAAAACAGGTCTGCAATGGGGAAATATTAACTTACTTGGAAACAGATGAGGGTTGGCAACAGAAAGGGCATCCAGCCACAGAAAATCCGCCTCAATGAATTGTCACACTTATGCAAACATGGAAAAGTGAACGTTAAAACGATGATGATGGGGCATTAATTATAGAAGAGGAGAGATTTTCTTTTGGATACCAAAATTCAATAGGTTTGATGATTGGAATGGTTTGAAGATATCTATTGGTTTGGTGACAGATTAGTAACTATACTATCTCTTTTTTAACGTTAATTGAATCCCCTAACACATCTACACAAGACAAACTTCCATCCCCAGATTAAATACTGACCACTGTCCATCATTATTGCCATTTTCATTCTCGCAACTAGACCCTCCCTTTTGAACAAATTTCTTCCTCACTGCATAAGATAGATACTTAAAATTTGTCGCTCGCCTTCCCGTTTCACAGTTTAAATAAGATCCGATGAAACTTCGAAGTCACTGTCAATAAAATTATAATATAAGAACCTACACATGAACTGAGTCTTTTATGCAGTGAATGTTCATTGTTGTTATTCGTGTGAAAATATTTTAACTGTGTAAGTGCTGTGTGTATGTGTGTATATATACATATGCGTGGATGGATAGATAGATAGATAGATAGATAGATAAAGAAATACAAGCAAACATACGCGTGTGCCAGGATAATTGCATTCAATCATATAAATATATATTTTGGGCAAGATTCGTAATTTGTTTTAATTTATCCATAGCAAGCTATAAAGATGTTTAGAGTAAACTAATTTGGAGAGGAAAAAAGCTGGAATTATTCCGAAGTAACATAGATGGAGGAAAAAAAAAACCCTTTCACTGTCAGAAACAACATTTGTAATCGATACAACCACTCTAAAATAAAATGAAGGAAATTATACTAAAAGAAAAGACTACTGCTATCGAATTTGATGCCTAGGATTTCCATTTCTGCAATTGATATTTTTTTCCTCCTCCAAGTTTCCGCATTTGATAAAGAATAGAGAATGATATTTTTTCTTATATATGTATATCGTGATACCAGTAAAGGACGTTGTTACAATGTATAATTTCACCTAGACAATACGGGTAGTGAAATGTACAAAACCACCAACAACAGACTATTTATATGTATGTATACGTAGACATCGTCCGTATGTGCGTATATACATATATATATATAGATATATAATTGGGCAACTGAGGTAGGTATATTATTGAGAAAATCACCAAGAACATTCAGTTGTCGGATATATTTATATATACATTAGTGTGAACAAAATATATGCACCCTACAATCAGGTGGATTATTTACTACGATTTTACCTTAAGCCACCATTAAACAATAACTATCACTTTCTTTCATTCATTATTTTATTAAAAGGGTTGTAATCTATCATTTCCCTCCAAACGAAAACGAAATACTGTTTTCAAAATAACAACATTCAATGCTAATCAAAATATAATTGCATGCAATTAATTCCATTTACATATGTACATTTATGTGTGTGTGTGTGTGTATTCCGAATTTCTAATAGATATGTCTATATATATATGTGTGTGAATGTGTGTCAGTTTGAGAGAGAGTATTGGTTTCTTAGTTGAATGTGAAAGGACCAGGGAATAAATTATAAAAATGACTGAAGATCAAACTGCGTAAATGCTGAAATATATATAAACGAAGTAGAAATATCTTACTCTTGTTTTCGTCTTCGGGCGTGCTGCCTCCGCCATGATTACTGTTTACATATCACATGTTGTCGTTATTCTCTCCATCTCTCTCTCTCTCTCTCTCTTTCTCTCCCTTTCTCTCAACTTCTCTGGCTCTCTCTCACCCTCTCTATTGTTCTTTCGCTCTCTCTCTCTCTCCCTCTGTCTCTATGTTTCTACCTATCTCTCTCCTACGACTATGCTGCCCTCTCTTCACGGCTCACATCTCTAACACCATAATAACCACCACCGCTACCACAATCGAGACAACGAAGGAGATACTACGCAGCATTTGCTAGAAATGGCAGCCAAATCTTCTTCAAATCACATACTTCTGTCAATATAGAATATATTAGATCATAACGTAGTGTTACATAGCTTGCATAAAAGACGGGATGGTCATAGCCAGATCATCTTCTATCATAGACCTACTCGATCATCGTTAACCTGGGGCTCCAATTAATAGCAGACGAAGTAATATCCTGGTCGAACCAACAGAGAAAGTCTCTTTGGAGTTGGTCGTCTGCTAGAAATATCAACCAAATCTCCCACCGTTTTGAGATGAGAGGGACACGTTAAATAATGTAGTCGTAGATACTCAAAAGATGAAATGGCCTTGACTGGAACACCATTGCTGCGAATTCTGCTCAGTTATATTTAACACGGAGCTAAATAACAATATATCCAGACTGAGAGAACTGCAATAGGTGTTGAAGAAGGGTTCTAAAAAAAATAAAAAGAATCAGTTTATTATATAATGTCTCTCTCACATATAAGCATTTCAGTTCGGGCAAACACAGAAAAAGAATTCGGGTCAGTAAACAGTGTATCAGCATTTCTACGAATTTTAAATATGAAAATAATTGCATCTAATTTATTTTAGCAGCGAAATTATCTCGCGTGTACAAGGTCAGATCATTATTAGCACACACACCCCACCATTCCCCTACCTACAATGGATAGAGAGGAAAACACTGATGTATGTATGTGTGGACAGACGGACGGATGAATGGATGCCAATATATATTATATATATATATATTTGCATACATATAACTAACTGTCCGACGAACGGTAACATGAAACTTTGAGTAACGGTTTGGGAAGATTTTTTTCGGCTTTAATAAAAGCATATTACTCTACCTTCAGCATTTGAGAAATATTTTTTTCCACCTTGTTTTGCACTTATGTATTTACTCGTGTGTGTATATATATCTTTTATCTTTTACTTGTTCCCTTCATTAGACACTGCCTTGAAGAATTTTTAGTCGAATGAATCGATCCAAGTGCTTATTGTTTTTTTTTTTTTTTTAAGCTGGGTACTTATTCTATCGAACCTCTAGGTTACGGGAACGCAAACATACTAACACCTGCTGTCAAGCGGTAGTGGGGTACAAACGCGCGCGCGCGCACGCACACACACACACACACACACACACATATATGACGGCCTTCTTTCAGTTTCCATCTACTAAATCCACTCATAAGGCTTTGATCAATTCAAGGCTATAGTAAAAGACACTTGTCCAAGGTGCCACACAGTGGGACTGAACAGGCAACCATGTTGTTGGAAAGCCAACTTCTTACCGCATATATATATACACACACACATACACAAACACACACACACATACACATACATATATATATACATCATCATCATCATTTAATGTCTGCTTTCAGCTGGCATTAGTTGGACAGTTTGACAGGGTTTGGCTACGGAAAAACTGCACCAGGCTTCACTGTCTGTTTTGCCAGGGTTTTTAGGGCTGGATGCCCTTCCTCACACCAACCACTTTACAGAGTGGACAGAGTGCTTTTTACGTGACACCAGCAATGGTGAGGCCTGTTTGGGCATGGTTTCTACAGCAGGATGCCCTTCTAAATACCATCCACTTTACGGCGTAGACTAGATGCACAAGCATGGGCGTGGTCACCAAGTAACTTGCAAGACAAAGATCCTTTGAGAGGAGGTGGCCATATGTCAGGTGAGGAAAGGTTAGAGTATGACATTGGGATAAAAGCAGGTATTTTGATGTAGTGAAGATGCATGGGTGCCAGTTCTACGACACTGTCATATGTGTGTGTGTGAGACAGGCTTCTACACAATTTTCATCTTCCAAATTCACTCACAAGGTATTAGTCAGCTGCTCAGAGCTATAGTAGAAGATACTTGCCGAAGGTACCATGCAGTGGAACTGAACCCAAAACCATGTGGTCGCAAAGCATGCTTCTTAACCACACAGCCATGTCTGCATGTTTAAGTATATGTATGCATGCATGTATGGCCATTTATATGTGCACATGTATATGCGTATGTGTGTATACATGTACATACATACACATATACTTATGTAGCATCTTGGGTAAGAGTCTTCAACTATAGCCTTGTGCTTACCAAAGCCTTATGAGTGGATTTGGTAGATGGAAACTGAAAGAAGCCCATTGTGTGTGTGTGTGTGCGTGCATGCGTGCGTGTGTCAGTGTGTGTGCGTGCGTGCATGCATGTGTGTGTGCTTGTGCCCCACTGCAACTTGACAACTGGTGTTGGTGTGTTTATGTCCCTATAACTAAACAGTTCAGCAAAAGATATCAATAAAATAAGTACTGAGCTTAAAAATAATAAATACTGGGGTCAATTCATGTAACTAAAATTTCTTCATGGCAATGCCCTAGCATGGCTGTATGGTAAGAAGCTTGCTTCTCAACCACGTGATCTCAGGTTCAGTCCTTGGGCAAGTGTCTTCTACTATAGCCTCAGGCCAACCAAAGCCCTATGAGAGGATTTGGTAGATGGAAACTGAAAGAAGCCCATCATGTGTGTGTGTCTTTGTGTCTGTGTTTGTCACCCAACCACCATCATCACCACTGCTTGACAACCAGCGTTGGTGCGTTTATGTCCTCATAAATTAGCGATTCAACAAAAGGGACTCATAGAATAAGTACCAGGCTTATAAAAAAAAAAGTACTGGGGTCAATAGATTTAACTAAAAGTTCTTTAAGGTGGTGCTCCAGCATGTCCACAGTCAAATAGTAAAATATAAAAGAAAAGATAAAACAAGTAAAAGATAAAAGAAGTGCCAAAGTCATGCAAGTCGTGTTCCTTGTTTCCAATCTTTTGAGAAAATGTATCAGGTTATGAGAAGATATTACCATTCTCAGAAACAGGTAAGTGTTAGCAACAAGAAGGGTATCTGGCTGTAGAAAATCTGCCTCAATGAATTCCATGTGAACCCATGTGAGCATAGTAAAGTGAATATTAAAATGAGGATGATGAAGATGATGATGATGGTGGCGATGTAGCATTTGATAATCTCACTTCACCTTCTGAACAAACAAATAGAAAAAAATAATTTATATCCCTGTATTTATTAACAAATCAAGATACCTGGGAAAAGTCAGGTATTAACTCAGTCTAAGAAATTAATAAATGATGGGAATTTATTCCTTGGGAATTTACTGTTGGAGTTTTAATGGGCTTTGTAGCAGTATTTATGTAACATTACAAACGTTGTCATCATCATTGTGGTCTAGTCATCAACGGCAGCAGTAGCATTGTTTTAAAGTTCCCTTTACCAAGCTCACATGGGTTGGATGGAATTTGTTGAGGCAGATTTTCTATGGCCAGATGCCTATCTTGTCACCTAGCTTCACCTGTTTCCAAGTAAGGTAATATTTCATCATGGTCAGACATGTCTTCATGGAAGATTGGAAATGAAGGACACCGCTTGCAGAAAAGTGACACAATGTCTAGACAAGGAGACAGTAACACACACACACACACACACATATATATAAAATAGGTTTTTGTTTTTTCCAGTTTCCATCTACCAAATCCACTCATAAGGTTTTGACTAGCCTAGGGCTATAGTAGAAGATACTTACCTAAGGTACAATACAGTGGAACTGAACCCCAAACCATGTGGATGGGAAGGAAACCCCTTATCACACAGTCATCCCTGCTTTGCAAAGACTTACATTTACTCAACTCTGAGATATTAACTACATTGAACTGTGTGTTCTTAGTGGATTTAAGTTATAATCCTAATAAAGACATCTGTGATTTCTTTCAGTTTTGTAGTAACAGGTACTGCTTTTATTCTTTTTTTTTTTTTTGTCTTATTTCTTCCTCCTTTCAGCTTCTCTTGTTTATATATCTTTATTAAGAAATATTTCACATGGCCCCAGCAGGTAAACTGGAAAAGGCATTGTCCTGGAGGATGACAAGGGAGATATGCTAGAACAGCCACTCTGACTCACAGGGCTCACACTCACAGACAACCATCTCCATCTTAATAGCAGTGAGCAGGGATATGGTCCAGGCAGGGGCAGGACACCATAAACCTGTCAGAGAGCAACCAATATGTCAATAGTTTTCTTTTCTCAGCCTAACAAGCAGCAGATCCTGGGCTAATAGCTGTCCACACCAAGTTGCCATTGGAGAAGGTGTCATAGCAGATGGCATCCCAGACGAGGGACCTACCAATCACAGAATGGGAAAACTGTCAGGCCATCCAGCCTTTTACTGTCCTCTTAGTCTAGCTCTGCTGGCTCAAACTAGGAAGGGAAGCCTGTAGCATCTAAGCCATGCTTTATGATCATGTTAAGGGTGATATGGCATGGAAGGTAGCCAGCACTATGATGTCATGACAGTAGGTGATGTTGTCTTCTTTCAAATAAAATATTTTGTTTAAATGATATCTAGTTTAATAATTTTACTCCCAAAGTTTTCAATGTTGAAATGACATGCATCTTTAAACCTGGTTGATATTTTTTTTCCTATCCTCTGTCATTAATGATCATGGATGAAAGTCCTACTTGTCCACTCTACTAGAACTGTATTGTCTGTAGCTAAGCAGTTCAATGCATGAATGGCAGTCACTGTCACACAAGCTGCACTTGTGGGTTGTCCCAGTGCTATTTATTCAGTTTAGTGGAGGCGCAATGGCCCAGTGGTTAGGGTAGCGGACTCACAGTCGTAGGATTGCGGTTTCGATTCCCAGACCGGGCGTTGTGAGTGTTTATTGAGCGAAAACACCTAAAAGCTCCACGAGGCTCCGGCAGGGGATGGTGGCGAACCCTACTGTACTCTTTCACCACATCTTTCTGTCACTCGTTCTTCCTGTTTCTGTTGTACCTGTATTTCAAAGGGCCAGCATTGTCACACTATGTCACGCTGAATATCCCCGAGAATTACGTTAAGGGTACACGTGTCTGTGGAGTGCTCAGCCACTTGCATGCTAATTTCACGAGCAGGCTGTTCCGCTGATCGGATCAACTTGAACCCTCGACGTCATAAGCGACGAAGTGCCAACAACATTTATTCAGTTTTATCTCTCCAGCAAAGAGTGTTTGATAGAATCCAAGCCTGGGCAATATGGTATGGAGGACAGGTTGTTTCCCATGCAGCATGTCCTCCTTCTCTATATCACTGATGAATTCAAAAGAACAGCATGACCATTACAATTTGGTACCAGTGCCATCATGAGCTCTATCTATTTGACTGACTTGCTAATTAACCCATAGGTGAGACCTTGACAGGTGTTACTACTTTGGGTCAGAACAGAGCTTGGAATAATAGTGATTAAGACATGGTTCCACACTTCTCAAAACTCTGGAACTCCCAACTAGGACCTCACTTCTGAGTGCAGTTTAAAGTCATTTCCAGGACTAAAATAAAGGAAGTAATATGATGTGCTGAGTGGCATTACCAGTTTTACGTCAACCCTTTAGCATTTAAATCAGCCTTATCCAGCCAAAATATTCTACTTGTTTCATGTTCAAACCAGCCAGATCTGGCCTCTCACACGAACCTTACAATGTCATTCTAAAAATAAATAGCTACCTGATCAAAATCTCAAATCTACATGATAATGCTTTATAAATTCAAAATAATGTGAACAAATAAGCATCACATTTGACCGAGTAATGTGAATGCTAAAGGGTTAAAAAAAAGAGGGTCTTGTTTAGATCCTTTTTTCTTTTTCTTTTGCATACTTCAGAATCAGCTAAAAGATAGTTCATATCAAATATTGTGGAATGCTATTAGCAATGCTCCACAAAGGGAACAACAAAACTTGATAAAATACAGTAAATATGCAAGAATTCCTGAATTGCATGAATGCTGGAGATTCCTACACAATGTGAGAAGGTTGATATGCTTTTTGCATTCTTTCACAACCACCTCCCTTAATATTCACTCAACCTTAAAATATCTGACACACTTGACTTGTATCATTTGTTTGTAAATACCACTGTAATAGTTTAACATAAACTAATGCAGCTTTTAAACCTAATCTCAAAATGATTTCTATTGGTTGTTATAGGAACATATACAACTGCTAGATGGGATGTCAAGAATGGATAGATCTGATCAAATGAATAAAAATTCGTTCTTTAAATGTGTGTAACCTTTTTTTCTTATCATTAATTTATCAGTGATCTTTGGTTTTAGATACATATAAGTGTAGGATCTTTGGTTAAGGTACATATAACTAAGTAATCTATATATATATAAAAATGAGAATGTGTGTCTGTCTGTCTGTCTGTCTGTGTATTCCTAAAACTCGAGAACTACGCAACCAATTTCATTCAAATTTTACACATGCCTTACTTAGGGTTCCAGTTGTGTTTTAGTCAAAAAAAAATTTTAACTTCTTGCAGGGTTCGAACCCACGGCAACATAATATCTCCTCCACTATTTAAGTATTTCGTGTCAAAAGTGAAACAAAAACACTCATGTCAAATACTTTCACTTTAAAAATGAAACTATTCCACTAACTGAACCAATCACATTTCGGTACTGTAATGACAGGTACTTTGAGAGAGAGAGAGAGTGAAAGAGAGAGAGAGAGAGAGAGAGAGAGAGAGAGAGAGAGAGAGAGAGAGAGAGAGAGAGAGAGAGAGATGTATATGTACACATTATTCCTCTAACTGAAACAATCACATTTCGATACTGTAATGACAGATACTTTCAGAGAGAGAGAGAGAGATGTATATATATATAGATGTATATATATATAGATGTATATGTACACGTATATGTATAGATATATATGCATACATGTATATGTATACATATGTGTAGATGTATATATATATAGATGTACATGTAATATGTACACACATATACATATATATAAATACATACATATATCTATACATATATACACCCATCACACACATACACATGGACACAAACACACACATTAGTCATTTGTTTTCTTATCCAAAACTACGTCAAAAGTACTGAATGGATCTTTATGAAATTTGGAAATTACATTCTATGCATAACGGCCATAACTCCCATGAAAATTCATATATTTTTGATGTTGATGAAATTTTAACCCGAACATAACAGATGAGCATTAATTGTAATTCAACGGTACAACAGTGTAAGACTACCCTTTCAGATATACTTACATTGTGATTTCTACAATGTGGTGCATAAATTGTCAAGTAAATGAGACGCATCTTTGCCTCCACTGATTCACTTGCAAAGTATTGAGTAAAATTATTTCGTTGCAGACCTCCTTTGAGTCTTTTTATTATCACTGCGACACACATAGTCCCCAGTTGGTAACATTGATTTCAAGGCCTTCCCAGATGAGAGACTGGTTATTCTAAGGCATTTATCGATTGTAAATTTTGTCTGCAATTTTGAAATTATATTCTATGCATTATGGCCATAACTCCCATGAGAATTCATATATTTTTGATGTTGATGAAATTTTAACCCGAACATAACAGATGAGCACTGTCTGTAGCTGGTCTTCTCTTGGAAGAGCCCCGCTTTTCACATGGACAACTGTATGTTGGCTGCTCAAGGGAGGGCAGCAAAAAAAAACCTATTTGCATATGCTCCACAAGGGAAAACAAGGAACATTGTTTACAACGAGGTGTTATAATCACAACAGCAAGAAAATATGTACATGATCACCTTCTTTTACGAAACTTCATTGACTTTCATATATTTATATTGATATACATATATATATATACGTGTGTTTGGGTGCGTGTGTGTGTGTATATATATCTCTATATATAAAGATGAGAATGTGTGTCTGTCTGTCTGTGTGTCTGTGTGAATCCCTAAAACTCGAGAGCTACACAACTCTCTTTTACAAACCCAGTGAAAATACATATATTTCATATGTCAAAGAAATTCAAGCAATACATATAACACCAAAGTTAAAAACATTCCCAACAATTCCACAATCCCCAACCTCCAGAGCTATTGAAGAAACTGTTATCATCAACTGACCAAGATTCCTAACATTTGCAAAACAAAATTAGACAATACGACGCTGTACTACAGATGACATCATTTGGAACCACAAGAGATTTAACTGAGGCAGCATTCATCCAAACTTTCAAGATCCAACCTCAGATTTATCATCGCATTGTCTCTCTACTAGCTCTGTCAAATGAACCACCAAAATTGGCCTTTCATTATTTATAATCTGTACCTGTTTGTTTGGTTACGAAATAAGATACACAAAAACGTGTTTCTGAATTACGTGTATTTACTTTATATACATATGAGGTGAAAACTTTCTTCTAGCATTCCACTTAATATCTATGTTCCATGCTGGCATGGATTGGAGAGTTATTAATGTAGAAATATGGTATCGTAGCTACTAACAGTTGAGGGTTGCGTAGTCTAGACAGCGTTTTTAGATTTCATTATTCTCTTTAACCCGGGCAACGCCGGGTGTTTCTGCTAGTTGATAATAAAACCAAAACAATCTGGAAATATTACACTTTCATATCCCAAGCAAGTGAAACAAATATGTAAATATACTGGTTTCAAATTTTGCCACAAAGTCAGCAATTTGGTGGGGGGGGTTAAGACAATTACATTGACTTCAGTGTTCAACTGGTACTTATTTAATCAACCTTGAAGAAATGCAAAGCAAAGTCAACCTTGGCAGGATTTGAACTCAAAACACGAAGAGAGGCAAAATGCCGCTAAGCATTTTGCATGACATGCTAATGATTCTGACAGCTTGCTGCCTTACATATATGCAAGTATATTAAATGTCATTATTATGGATTTCAAGGCAGTGAGCTAAGAAAATTGTTAACATGCCAGGCAAAATGTTGCTAAGCATTTTGCCTCTCTTTATGTTCTGAGTTCAAATTCCACAATGGTCAACTTTGCCTTTCATCTTATTGGGTCAATAAAATAGGTTCCAGTTGAACACTGGGGTTGATATAATCAACTTACCCCTTCCCCTGAAATTGCTGGCCTTGTGCCAAAATGGGAAACATTAAGGCAGTGAGCTGGTAGAAATGTTAACACGCCAGGCAAAATGCTTAGTGGCATTTCATCAAGTCTTTACATTCTGAGTTCAAATTCCACCAACATTGACTTTGCTTTTCATCCTTTTGGGATTGATAAAATAAGTACTAAACAAGTACTGGGGTCGATGTAATCAGCTTAGCCACCGCACCCAAAATTTCAGACCTTGTGCCTACAGCAGAAAGGGTTATTACATATTTCAAGGCAGCAGGCTGGCAGAATCATTAGCACACTGGGCAAGATGCTTAGCAGCATTTCATCTGTCCTTACGCTTTGAATTCAAATTCTGCCAAGGTTGACTTTACCTTTCATCCTATCAGGGTCAAGAAAATCAGTACCAGTTGAACACTGGGGTCAATGTAATCAACTTATCCCATCCACTGAAATTGCTGGCCTTATACCAAAATTTCAAACCATTATTAAAGAATTTTCTTTAATTCCTAAATGGCTTAATTTTTTAAAATTTATTCCACTAGCATGGTAAAAAAGAAAACATTTCTTATAAAAAAAAGGAAATACTTGAAAGTAATGTTGTGTGGTTTAGAAGCTCATTTTGCAACCATGTGGTTTGGGGATCAGTCCCACTGTGAAGCACCTTGGGCAAGTGTCTTCTATTATAACTCCAGGCCAACCAATGCATTGTGAGTGAACTTGAAACTGTGTGGAAGCCCATCACACAAGTGTGTGTGTGAGTGTGTGTGTGTGTGTGCATGCATGTATGCATATGTGAGTGTGTCACTGTATTTGTGTTCATCCATCAGCACTGAGTGACAACCAGTGTCATCTTGTTTAAATTCCCATAACTTAGCAGTTTGGCAAAAGAGACCAATAGAATAACTAGCAGGCTTAAATTCTGAGAACAATTTGTTCGAATAAACGATTCAAAGCAATGCTCAAGCATAGCTGCAGTCCAATGACTGAAACAAGTAAAAGAAAAGAATGAAAGAAAATATTTAAGTGTTTGTGTGTATAGTGAAGGCTCGTATACTGGTGGTTAGGGTGTTGTACACAATCACAGATCACAGTTTCAATTTCTTGACCAGGCAGTGTGTTGGTTCTTTAGCAAAACACTTTATGCTGAGTTGTTCCAGTCCACTCTGCTGTAAATGAAAAATCCTGTGATGGACTGGCATTCCATAAAGGGGAATGTTGGGATTACAGTCCCTTATATGATATGGAAACCAGGTAAATGGTTCTAGTAGTCCTAGGACTCAAGACAGTAATGTAAATACGTGTGTGTGTGTGTGTGTGTGTGTGTGTGTGTGTGTGTGTAGTGCATGTCTGTCTGTTTTTGTGTGTACATACATACATGTTTATACCTGTAATTATTGGGGCCCTGGAATATGTAATGTACTGCCTAAATACCAATCTTGAGAAATTAGGCTTCTCAAAACCAGAAAGAAGAAAGCTGATTTGATGACTACAGATCCAATCCATCACTGGAACTGTAAAAATCTGTAAAACTTTCCAAAAGTTTATCATTTAAATATATATAAGCATGCCTAGATATGCAACTATATGTATGAGAATATATACACAAAACAAAACATACAAATCTGCACATATACATGCATCCAAGGAGACAGCCTCTCTGTGATGTTGTACATACTTTCTGTAACCCACTTGTCATTCATATTAAAGAAGTCTGAAGAATATCTCACTTGTTCACAAGGAAACAGAAATACCAAAATTACACACTGTTTCTTTGTGGATGCAACTTTATGCAAAGAATATGCATGAGATGAAAAAGAGCCTTGACCCAGTTACAACATTCTCAAAGTATGTAGGGTTGTAGTTTGGTCAGGATAAATGTTGTTATATAGTTGTGAAAAGGGGGAAAACTATAAACCAGACTAGTAACATCTCCATCAATGGTTTGACTGTTTCCCCTGTATCTGACGAGGAATGTTACAGGTATCTAGGGGTGGATGAAAATATATCTTACAATGGCACCTGTAACAAAACATGTGTTACTAAAGAATATTACATCCAAATAAAGAAAATTTGGGCCTCAGAACTCTCTGCATTCAATAAAACAGTGGCCCACAATGTGTTTGCAGTACCAGTACTCGTACCAAAATTTGGGCTGCTTGATTGGATGCTTGATGAGATCTGAGCCCATTGATGTGAAAACCCCAAAAATACTAACAAGTGAGTTCGAGGGAGAGGTGGACTGATGGATCTAGGAAGGTATTCTGATTCCTTGGAAGGAGGAAGTGGAGAGTGGAGTGCTACCACTGATGGCAGTGATGCAGCCGATGAAGCATAAAGTCAGGCCAGTATTGGATTTCTGAGAGCTGAATGACCATGTATTGTGCCATATGGGCAGTGAAGCTACAGACATTTGTAGTGAAACTGTGAAAGAGTGGAAGCAGATGACAGGGCCCTCCACAATCGTCGATTTGAAGTCAGCATACCTGCAGCTGCATGTGGCTGAGAGACTGTGGAGATATCAGCTGGTAAGGTATAAGGAACGGACATACTGCCTGACCAGGTTGAGATTCGGGCTGAATTCAGCACCGAAGATTATGGCGACGATTCTCAAAACCATCCTGGGAAAGGCTGACAAAAGGAAAAGAGCCACCAATTCCTATATTGATGATGTTCTGATGGATGAGAGCATAGTGTCGGCAAAGGAGGTCATAAGCCACCTGAAGAGTTTTGGGCTAACTGCCAAACCGCCGGAGGCATTGGAAGGAGGGGCTGCACTGGGACTCAAGCTACGGAGAAACGAGGCCGGCGCATTGGTGTTTCAGAGAGGGAATGAGATCCCAGAACTGGGGTTCAAGACGAGTATGCAGGAACTGTTTTCTGTATGTGGGAAGCTGCTGGGACACTACCCGATTGCAGGATGGCTCAAGATAGCATGCAGCTTCATCAAAAAGTGAGCTGAAGGAGTGAGGTGGAGTGATAACGTGGGCGAGAACACAACCTCCATAATGCAAGAAGTCTTGGAGACAGTGACTGTGGAGGACCCAGTAAGAGGGAACTGGTATGTGCCCAAACTGAAGAATGGGATCATGTGGTGTGATGCCAGTAGCATAGCACTGGGAATTGTCCTGGAAATTGGAGGTGTCATGGTGGAGGATGCGACCTGGCTTAGGAAGAAGGACGACTGCAACCACATCAACGTGGTGGAGCTGGATGCCATGTTGAAGGGGTTGAATCTGGCCTTGAGGTGGGGGGCTGCATACCATCGAGATCTGGACTGATTTGGTCACTGTACTTAGATGGGTTGGATCAGTGGTCACCAGCGAGCAGAGGGTGTGAACCAAAGTGGGTGCAGAGATACTGATAAAACACCATTTGGGAATTCTGGGTGAGTTAGGTGCCGAGTTTGACTTGAGGCTGAGTGTAGTTTTTGCGCCCTCTGAGAGGAATAGAGCAGACGTCCTGACCAGAGTAAAGAAAGCCTGGTTGCAGGTGCCAGAGGATCTGGAGCAAAGAGTGGCTGCAGTGTGTTGACTGAGTGACTTGGAGCTGAGGAAAATTCATACCATGCATCACATGGGGGTGGACAGTACCCTGTTCCTAGCCAGGAAAGTTGACTCTGATATGACCAGGCAGAGTGTGCAAAGAGTAGTTGGGAGCTGCAACAAGTGCCAGTCCATTGACCCTGCTCCAGGTGTGCATGAGGCAGGAAGCATTCCAGTGGAACACAACTGGAAATGACTGGCAGTGGACATGACGCACTACCAGCAGGGGACATACCTCTTGATGGTTGACTGCAGACTGGGGTGGTTGGCCATATGGAGGGAGATGAAGACGTGGAGGAAATCACAAAAATACTGAATGAGATATTCCTAGAATGAGGCCCCGTGGATGTGCTGCTTATAGACAATGGCACTGCATTTTGCTCAGAGGTGCTGGGGGAAATGCTTGACAAGTGACATGTCAGCCATTTCTTCAAGGTGGCATACTGGCCAAGTGGCACTGGGGTTGTGGAGAGGCATCATCGTACCATCAAGACCATAGCAGTGAGGGGCCACATCTCACCAGTCGAGGCTGTTTTTTGGTATAATATATCACCCAGGATGGGACAGGCTGAGGAGTCAGTGCCACACAGGGAAATATTCAAGTACGAGTGGAGACATTCATGTACCACATCGCCACATCCTGCAGAAGAGAAGGAGCATGCCTTTGTGCAGGTCGGGGAAGAAGTCTAGGTTAAACCCCCAAATGCACGGTGCACATCACAGTGGTGAAAGAGGACAATAACCTCTGTGAATTTGAGGAACAATGTGTCCATAGATGGCATGCCACAACATGTTTTGGATGTGCACAGGATCATCACTGTGATGGAAGATGGGACCAACAGTAATGGACAAGAGGATGAAGCCAGTAGCAACATGTCAGGAACTGAGGCCAGACCTGAAGTCCCATGGCAGTCAGAGAGTGGTGCCCTCCTCACTGGTTGACTGATTACGAGACAAATTACGGTGTGTGGTCAGGGTTCAGAAGAGGGTGTGGGCAAGTTGATTGAATGATCTACAGATCGGGGGGGGACGACGTGTAGTGTTACGAGCCAGGCTGTGTTGTAGGGAAGGATTGGAAGTGAGGGAGTAGGCATGTCCTGTCGGAAGTGGGGCCTGTGGGTCCCACCAGAAGGGCTGTGGTGGGCACGCGGGGTCAGCGAAGCGCAAGGAGTCAGTCAGTGT
The DNA here is from genome assembly GCF_046866305.1 of Octopus bimaculoides. Lineage (NCBI taxonomy): Eukaryota > Metazoa > Mollusca > Cephalopoda > Octopoda > Octopodidae > Octopus > Octopus bimaculoides. The sequence goes on along the minus strand of NC_142931.1, from coordinate 103,562,323 downwards.
TGAACAGCACATGAGAGCGGATGTGTTAAATTTTACGACAACGGATAGCACATGGTCGTTGAAGCGACCCTTTTCCCAGACCAACAAGTAAGACTACCACAATTCTCCCTTCGCTTCTATTTTTTTCTTCCTTTGCATCACAATCTATGAGATACTACCTGTCCCTGAGACATCATATGATTGCAAAGACTACTTACAGCACTATCCACAGGAAGGATTGCCCTGTTGTATACAACAAAGGCATATCAGAACCAGCAAGCATTCACATCTTTAAAAACAAGGAATACTGGTGGAACACTCCAATAAAAAAGCAATTCAGTGCAAACGTAACAGACCTGATGTTGTTCTGTGGGACAGGAAACAAAAGTCATGTATTCTCATCTGCTCAGTGGATGTGAATGTAACACCTAAAGTCCAGGGAAAGACAATATTTAAGGTGGATTAAAATGGAACTTACAACTCTTGTACCCTAACTATAAATTCTCATTCGTACTTATCATCATAGGTGCATTAGCTATGTACCTACAAATTTACATGAAAACCAAGAAATACTAGGTTTTTCAAAGAAAAAGCAAAAGAGACTGACACGGATTCTCCAACTTCAACCTATTAACAGTACAGTGAAGATATATAAGACATTCCAATGATTCTCCATCTGAGATTATTTTGATAAATAGATGCAAAAATTTGGGCATGTGCAGCTCACCAGCTCAATCATATACACAAACGCTGGGAGCTCTCTTAACTCAAAAATTCTAGTTGCTTTGTTAGCGACCGGTTTATACTCTCTTAAGAGGAACTTAAAACTCAAAAAATAAAATAAATAAATAATCACACAAACATGTGGAAATGAGTTTTCAATACGTAATTACTTTCAGATATGTATATATTTTTATAAGCAATGTTTCTTTTTTATTAACGATATGTATGTAATAGCTTGAAAAAATTGGGCTGATCAAGCATTTAAAAAGGAAAAATCTTTAATACTAATTTTAATACATCTACCTATTCGTTTCGCTTTCTTACGTTCCCAAGTCTATTTTTATATTTTACCGGTTTGTTTTGGTTTCATTGTCAACCCTGCAGTTATATGTGCTTAAAACCAAAGATCCCTAATCTCTTAAAGGAAAGGAAAAAAATATTCTTGTAGTTTTCTTATTTAGCAAGAATTACCACATATGCTTGCAAATTTTCAATAAAATTAGAAGAGGTATTTCAAAAGGATAAGATCTTCAATTTTATATGATGATGGTCGGAATTAACAATTCATAGAGCACAATTATTTCAGGAACACAACAAATTAAAGTGTCAAATGACTGTTGTACTTAACGAACCGTTTGTTTTTATTTTTATCTGACGGGTAGGCTTTACTTGTAAGATGTCACACTCGATGCCGTCCTAAGGCATGGGCGCACAGGACAAGTTTACCAGGGGGCTCACGCGTCTAAGGGCCCAATTTCTTATCCATGTATGTTGTGGATTGTCAATAATAAATACTATAAGGTCCACTGCACTGATTTGCCTGGGAGCTTATAATGCCGCTAAGACGGCCCTGGTCCCACTATATTTTAGATCTCAACAAAAACTATTCGTGTCTGATTAGTAGAAATATAAAAGTGAGTGTATGTGTGCCATTAAACGCTTTTCGATGTAGGTTTAAGTTTTTCTGCTGTTACCTCATCACAATCCTAACCGATTGATGAAACGGCAAAAATAACGAAATTTGATGAAGGAAATAACAAAAATAATGACTTGTCAAAATAAAATGAAAGAAACGAAAATAACAAGTGCCCCCGCCGAATAATGTTACTCAGAGTAACTGTCGCAACTCTCAAGTAACTTTATTATTGTCTGAATAAACCAGTTTTTGTTCTACCGTAGACAGTTTCAGTTCCGGCTTGTTGCTAACAACATTTAATGTAAACTGTGACCGTTACTATAGAAGGAGCCATTGGATTTCTCTAGTCTTACCTTCTCTCGAAAAAACAATTACAACACAAAATGGTAAATATTTTTATGATTTTTAACGATAATTTAAATAAATGACTAGAGGGATTATTATGTTTACGAATTACATAAATAAAACTAAACGAACTTGGTAATAAGTGTCAATTCCATCTCGTGAGGTTTTATAAACTTTTAAAATGTTATAAAACGTCAAAAATAAACCATGTGCTAAAGTAATGTAAACTCTACCACCAACGACTTCATCCCTAAACTTTTTTTGCTCTTCTTTTCAAAGTCATATTTTAAGAATAATTAATTGGTGTAATTGTATTTTAACTACAATTATTGTGAGCGTAGTCGCTAAACGAATATACATTCCGCAAAAGATGAAAAAAGGAACGTAAATTTTAACAATAAATAAGTCTTTCTTTTTATTTCATCCATACTCAGTAATTAGAACACTGGTTTAATTTCTGACATATGGTAATGATGTTGGATCTCCGTCGTTCCGCGGAGAAGATTCAGTTCTTTGAACAACTAAATTACTTACTCTTGAATAAATGTCAAAAACACATGTGTACTCTTAAATTAATACTCTGACAGAATCAGTGTGATACAGGGTGTAACAAGGCTGTACCGTTTGACTTACAGGCTTCTCTATAGTTTCCGTTTCCCCAGTCTCACCCACAAAGTATGAACAGAACCGAGGCTATAGAAAATGTCATCGTTTGCCCCAAATTGAACACGAGAGCGCGGTTCCAAAATATCAACTACAAACTGTACTTCTCGCATTGAGCTTAAAATTTTTTTAATCTTGATTGTGTTTACCTAACACACACACACACACATACGAGGTAGGGTTGAAAAGTTCCTAGCTTTAAGGGTGTAGCAAAAGGCCTGCTAGGAGGCCCAACCTTCAAAGTTCTTTTACAGAAGTTAGAAAGGCTGAAGGACCACTGCAATAAGTGTGTGAATCTAAAAGGGAAATATATTGAATAAAATAATTAACTGATCCTCCTGTATTATTCAAAACCAGGAACTCTTCAGCACCCCCTTGTCTATACACACATACATACACCAACAAAGGAGACATACAAATATGTTGAACTAGCAGAGATATCCAGCATTGCCCGAGTCACATGGAATTGAAGAATTAGACTTTTCTTCTATAGTTTCTCTAATGCACTGGAATACATATGATTCAAATTTCATCAGAATTGGAGATTAAAAATTTTAATGGGGGGGGGGGTTCTTTCCCTCTTTACACACCCTAACAAAAAGTCTAATCGTGGCATATTACTCATCTTTATGCCCAGATTCCAAAATCTTATAAAACCCATTCAAAGGTTTTTGCTCCTGAAAAATGGAGCTCTAGAATGTGGGAGTTAGGCTCCTATTAGCGGGTCTTAAAGTTAGTCAGAGAAGTTGAATTGTTGGGAATCTTTTTTAACTTGTGTTTTATATCTGTTGTTCAAATTTCTTTGAAATCGGAAATATATGAATGTTCAATGGGTTTGTAAAAGAGAGCAAAGCTAGAGGAAATGAAACAATGAATGATCACAATAAGCAGTCAGCTACCCTACCCTAGTCATTACCACTCCCCAATGTAGGATTCCTCACCATACAGGTGACCGGCACAACGGTAAGATGCAATACGGATCTATAGCAATTGGAAGGGTGTGACCCACCACAAATAAACATTAGAAACTGTGTGACATGAGGGCTAAGGCGAAATGAAAGTGTCACCTCTGGAGTTTGCCAATGGTCACTATGCTGACAGATAACTAAACAGAATAAATTTGCAATCTATAAATCTCTTTGAATGACAAATCACTTATCTGGAAAGGCCTTGAAATCAATGTTATCATCTGGGGACTATCTCTAACCCAGTGATAATAAAAAGACTCAAAGGAGGTCTGCAACCAAATAACTTTACTCAAAATAACACTTTGCAACTGAATCAGTGGAGGCAAAGATGCCTCTCCTTTACTTGACAATTTATGCACCACATTGTAGAAATCGCAATCTAAGTATATCTCAAAGCAAACTCTTACACTGTTGTACCACCGAATTACAAATAATGCTCATCTTGTATCCTCGGGTGACTCTACAGCTTCCATGACTACAACTGTATTCGTCTTGGCTTAAGAAAAATAACTAAATTGTGGGGGTTAAGCCCCATAAAAGGGTCTTACTAACCTCCTAAGAAGTTGAAATTTTAGGAATATTACTTCAATTGTGTCTAATATCTATGGTTAAAATTTCATCAACAGAAAGAAATACATGAATCTTCATGGGGGTTATGACCTCATTTTTCCCCGTCACTTTCAAACATATACTGCATTACATCTGCCCTTATGCATAGAATATAATTTCCAAATTTCATAAAAATCCATTCAGTACTTTTGACCTTGTTTTGGATCATAAAAAATGACTAAAATTTGGGAGTTAAGACCCCCACAGAAACTTTGGGAATACTTCTTGATATGTGTTAATTACCTATGGTTGAAATTTTATCAACGTTAGAAATTTATGAATTTTCATGGTGGGGTTCTGCCCCCTTTAAGCCCTCTCAAATTCAAACCAAACATATTGTATTATGCCTGCCCTTATGCATTGAATCTAAGTTCCAAATATCATAAGAATCCATTCAGTAATTTTGGTCCATGAAAAATGACTAAAATTTGGGGGTTAAGCTCTTATTAGGGGGTCTTAGAATCATCCAAAGAAATGGAAATTTTGGGTAGATTTTAAAATTTATTTCTAATACCTATAGTTCAAATTTCATCAAAATCTGGAGCATATGAATTTTCACAGGGGCTTCTTCTCCCTTTTATGCCCCCTCAAAATTGTATGAAACATATGGCATTACCCTTCTCCCTAGGCTTGGATTTTGTGTTCCAAATTTCATTAGGATCGGTCCAGTAGTTTTCGAGTCTATAAGTAACACACGAACACACAGACATTGACTTTTATATAATAGATTTACCTGAAAAGTAATGAAGTCTTAATCAATTTTCGAGTCTCCTCAGAGACCAATTCTATAAAAAAAAAAAGTATCTGTTCTGTTTATATACATATCAAATCTAGTAGCTTCAGAGAACGGAGTTTACTAATTCGCATACCATTAGTGTTGTAACGATAAATGTAATGATATATGTTGGGGGTCGGCAGTTACCAGGTGTTGATGTTGCAGATGTGCAAGATGAAAGAACAGTGATCGAAGTTGTAAACAAACATTTATTTACTGTTACATATTGTTATAGCCAAACCACAATGGGCTGGTATGTATTATATAATTTGTAAAGCATGCAAGGTAAAGAGAGATATCGTAGATTTTTCTTGTATAGTGTTCATGTTCTCCTCATTCTAGCAACAGGGAAAAAGATAGAGTGATGTTGTAGAGAAGAGAAAGTAAGCTAGTGAGAATGGTGGGACAAAATAACTGCTACGTTGGTGAGTTACCATAGTTGTCCCTCTGTGCTTTTTGTTCAGCTGGTCAGCCAACTCCCCTGTTAATCGGTTCTCACTAACTGACTTTGGTTTATGGAGTTCTTGTTTTTATAACTATACAAAACTAGTTAGGAAAATAGGTATATTGCAGAGACAGCCTGATGTTGGTTGACCTTATCTAATTTCAACTTTTGGTGGTATAGAAGAGGTCAAAAAAGTTAAATGGAAAAGACATAAATTGGCTTGGCAAAGTCATATGTTAAATGTAACTGCTGTCACTATTGTTTTTCTATGAGAAAAGTGCTGTTGAAATGTTAAAGGAAATTGGCAGATTCAGGTTCGAATCTGCTCTATGCCTAAATGAAGTCACTACAGTGATTACTCCTTTAGCATTCAGAATACTTTGTGAAATACTTATTTATTCATTGTTTTGAATTGATCATGTATTATATTGTAGCTTTGAAATTTTGTTGATGTAATTGTGTATTTTTAGAAAGACATTATAGGGTAGATGTGAGATGCTAGATCTGGCCAGTTTGAACATAAACAGGTAAAATATTTTGACTGGATGTGGCTGGTTTAAATGTGAAAGGGTTAACACGTTATTTGATATCAGTGGTCTGTCAATGGAGAACCTTGTCTACATAGTATCAATTTATGATATAAAATATGTAATACATGTACAAACATGTCAAATTTAGGTATTTGTCTGTAGATTGAAAAAATGATGAACAGCCATTAATTGATTTTCAATCTATATTGGGGTCTCATTGCAGGTCTGTACACTGTGACCAATATTTACACTAAAACAAATTCTTCCCTATTGGTTTAACTGACACTTCATCAATTACAACAATGAGGGTTCCAGTTGATCCAATCAACAGAACAGTCTGCTCATGAAATTAACATGCAAGTGGGTGAGCACTTTGCAAATACATGTACCCTTAATGTAGTTCTCAGGGAGATTTAGCATGACACAAAGTGTGACAAGGCTGGCCCTTTGAAATACAGATACTACTCATTTTTGCCAGTTGAGTGGGCTGGAGCAATATGAAATAAAATGTCTTGCTCAAGGACATAACGCATCACTAAGAATTGAACTCACAACCTTATGATTGTTAGCCAAATACCCTTACCACTAAGCTACATACCTTTTTAACTATTTTCAATGGAGAAGGAGGTAGTGGAGCAAGCTTTACCTTTCACTCAAAGAAGTTAAGATAGTTTAATTCAACAAGCAGTTGATAAAATTTGTATGGAAAAAAAACAGAGGCCAAATGACTCTTCATCCTATCAGTGAATTACTTGTAGAAAGGACCATCAGTTGCATTTCTTGCCAGGCTTTCAATAATCCTGTTCTTTCATTTTCTCTCAGTGACTGTTCTGCTTCTTTGTTTTACTCTCTGTGGAAATTTATCTCATGCTGTTTTGAACCAGTTGTGCAAGCCTTGACATTCTGCTTGGCTCTGTCTCAATTGCAAGTTGGGCTTCTAGATGTATGAGCTTTTCCAAATCATTCTTGCCTTTCCTTTTGGAGATCAACTGCAAGATGGCTTTGACATGTTTTAAGAGAGTTGTCTCAGCCTTGTGTCTCTTTGCTCTGGGTTTCAGTTGAAAACCAATTATTCTGTGCTTGAGAGAGTTACTTCAATCTGATATCTCTTTGCTTTGGAATCTCAACTGCAAGATGATTCTTTGGTGCTTGAGAAAACCTGACAAATCCATTCTGCTTGGCAGAATTGGAATATTTCCTCTTTGTTTCAGTTCATAACCAGACATTTGCTTCAGTCTGTAAATGCAGTGTAAATGTTAACATATTAAAGGACTGATAAGCAAGGTATGTGTGTGTGTGTGTACTTATGTATTTATGTGTGTATTGTATGATATATATTGCACAATATTTATTATCTTATTGTATTGCACAATATATATTGTTATATGAAGTGCATATTGCATAATAGTTATTGTTATATAAAATATATAAATTCTGCATGATATATATTATAAAGCATACATATTGCATGATTTGGGTGTGTGTATGTGTGTATTAAGTTATATATATATATATAGATATAGATATTAAGTTATATATTTATTTAAAATCTCAACCCTTGATTCCAAAATAGCTGTATACCTAGTTTTCTGCTGTATCTTTTCACAAATTTCAATAGTATTTCCTCCATAAATTCAAAGCAAAAGTTAAAATTTCGTGCAACAAATATTATCAGAGTGAATTTAGAAGCAGCCAAATGAAAAAATATTTTCACGTTCTTTCATATCTTCAAAATTAAATGTAAAACAAAATACCATTAGAAAATAGTGGCTTTTTAATGGTAGAAGAAGACATTAATTCGGAAAAAGTAATAGATGCTAAAAATGCAGAAAGATTACATGACTTTTAAATGTGATAATGATCCAGGATGTGAATCTATGTGATTAATAAACTGATGTTAATACAACTTATTAATTGTTTATTTATGCTTGTCTTCAGATGTTCTGGACACATAATTACAAAGGACTTAGCTTAAGTTACATTGCTTAGAAATGCAGCACAATGGTAATATAAAGAAACAGCTCATGACAGTTGATATTTTGCAATAATGAGAGAAAAACCTTTTCAGTTGATTAGATATTGAGTCTCAGACATTTGTTATGTTGATTGATTTACTCATCATATTTCAATCATCTAGAGTGTTGTAATAAAAATCCTTTCTACTATGATACAAGGCCTGAAATTTTAGGGAAGCGGGTTACTCAATTACATCAACCCCAGTGCTCCACTGTTTCTAATTTCATTAACTGCAAAATGCTGAAAAGCAAAGTTAACTTCAGATGCACTTGAATTCAGAATGTAGAGATGGAAGAAATGCTGTTGAGTATTTTGTCCAGTATGATAACAATTCTACCACCTTAAGGAGTGCTGTAATAATGGTTTCAAATTTTGGCACAAGGCCAGCAATTTTAGGGCTTGTTGTTAATCAATTACATTGATCTCAGTCTTCCACTGTTACTTATTTTGTCATTCCCAAAAGGGTGAAAGGCAAAGTTGAGCTCAGTGGCATTTGAATTCAGAATGTAAAGACAGACAAACTGCTGCTAAGCATTTTGTTCACTGCTCACTGCCTTAAGGAGTGCTGTAATAATAGGCACCATTTTTAGCACACAAAATTACTGTCTCAGACACAGAAACCATTTTAAAACTTCTATGATTGAAGTGACAGTCTTTCTATATTTGAGTTTATGAGCATGAAACAAAAATCATAATTCATATTAGAAACATTGGAGAAATTAGATGTTTCATCATCGCCCTCCAGGTCATAGCAGAGGAATTTAAGACTGGAAGCTCATGGGAACTACTGCATGGTGATGATCTTGCCCTCTGTAATAGATTTAGAAAAGAAATTCGAGATGTGGAAACAGAATCTGGAATCAAAAGGTATTAGAGTAGCATATACAACAGAGCACTGGTGCATTGAGAGAGAAGTTGGGCATACAAGGAATTATATGCAGTGTGCAAGTTTGGTCATGTGATGTAGATAGATGAAGATAGTTGCATAAAGAAGTGCGTCGCTTAACCCTTTAGCGTTCAGATTAATTTGTCAAAAGTAATCCTTATTTATTCACATTAAAAAAAATATATCTGATATTATTTTGTAGCTTCAAGATAGGAAAGATGTAATTGCTTATTTTTAGAATGACATTGCAGGGTAGGTGTGAGATGCTGGTTCTGGCCAGTTTGAACATAAAACAGATAGAATATTTGGGCCGGATACAGCCGGTTTAAACACTAAAGGGTTAAAGTGGAAGGAAGTTGTGGAAGAGGGAGATCTAAGAAGACATGGGATGATGTATTGAAGGCCATCTCAAAATGCTGAGACTTATGAAGGAAATGACAGAGGAATAAGATATGTGGCATAGTGCTGTAATCAGGAAGACCTGCTCACCACAACAGAATTGAGATCCTAAAACCAGAATGCCATGTAAAAAGCATTGATGTGGCTGCTGGTTCCATGGTGCAGGTGTCACGTAAGAAAGTACTGGTGATGGTGCCACATAAAAAGCACTCAGCACACACTGTAAAGTATTTGGCATTAGGAAGAGCATCCAGCCATAGAAACTGAGCCAAAACAGACTATGGAACCTTGGTCTTACAAGTTGCTGTCAAGCCATCCAACTTATGACAGCATGGAAAACAGAAGTTAAATGTTGACAGTAATGGCAATGTTGATGATCTAAGTGAGATGTTCTTCAGTAGATTCCTGCTTATATTCTATGGGGGATTGGAAGGTATGTTAACATATTTTTTTATGGGTTTTGTATGTGTTTTATGTACTTAACATGGGGTCTTTATAAAATAGTTTTTCTGTGGGTTATATATTTGCAGTTTTCTTAGTTCATTATTGTATCAAACAAGTTAACTATTTTTAAGATAGGGGTTGATGGTTACAGATAATTTTAGGCTCTTGAAGAAAAGGGTATAAAAAACGGTGCCTATACATACATAATACATACATGCATGCACGCACGCATATGTTTGGACTCAGCCGTGGCTGTATGGTTAAGAAGTTCACTTTGTAACCATGATTTTTGCTTTAGTCTCACTGTGCAGTACCTAAGGCAAGTGATTTTTACTATAGCCTCAGACTCACTGTTATCTTGTGATCTTGGGAGTGAATTTGATATACAGAAATGCGTCATACAAGTGTGTGTATGTGTGTGTGTGTGTATACATGCATACATATTTGTACGTGTATGTATGCATGCTGTAATATTAACTACATCGAGCAAGGTGAAAGAACTCAATATAAAGTAGAGTATAGTATTTGATTTATATCGTACCCAAGACTAGTAATGACGTTACTGATGGATGTACCAAATAAGTACATAATGTCTATATTTGATTTATATGATTCCCAAATCTAGTAATGTCATTATTCACAGATACACAGAAGGGCTGTTATATCATGTCTGAATTTTGTTTATATTCAGAAATGCACGAAAAGGACTGTTATACAATATCTCTCATTTATCAACAACAAAGCATAGGATACTCATGCAATCAACAGGCACAGGTCTAGTCATTGAATCCCGGTTTTTCGTCAGGTTTCCTTCTTGTCGCAAGACATACAGTGTAGAAGGGATAATTCACTGCTAAACTAGTGAGTTACTTCCCTTTAAAAAGCTACGCAACAAATTTTAGAACTTAGCAGAATCCTTAACAAACGGGGCAAAATGCTTAGCGATATTTCATCCGTCGACTTTACCTTTTGCTCTTTCAGGGTCGATAAAATAAGTACTAGTTGAGTGTTGGGGTTGATGCAATCGACTTACACCCTTTACCCGAAATTACTGACCTTCTGATAAAATTTGCTATCAATATTTTCATCATTAAAAAAGGCGGCGAGCTAGCCGAATCGTTAGCACACGGAGCGATATAATTAGAAGTATTTCTTTCAGCTTTACATTCTGATTGTAACTTCCGCCGAGCTCGACTTTGCCAGCCATCCTCTCAGGGTCGGGAAATAAGTATACATGGAGCACTGGGATGGGGGGGGGCGACATAATCGATTTGACCCCTCCGGCCAAATTGCACGCTTTGTGCTTATTGTGGAAAGAATATTTATCACTAAAAGTTGATGGGAAGCGACGAAAGGCGCGAGAATGACTATGGTAGGTTGGGCTCATTAGGTTCTATTCTGTGAGTGTAATTGGTAAAGAGCATAGCTTCTTGAAAATTCAAGATGAAATCAAGATCGCAAGCTAGTGAAGGGCCACAACTCATGTACAGGTGAACAAAAATTTATAAGAGGGGATCTGAATTATTGGTTATCTTTTACTTGTTACAATCATTGGACTGCGGCCATGCTGGGTCACCGCCTTGAAAGATTTTAGTTGAACAAATCGTCCCCAATACTTATTTTTAAAGTCTGGTACTTCTATAAGTTACTTTTGCTGACTCGTTTATTAACGGGGGTGTAAACAAACCAACACCGGTTGTCAAGCGGTGGTGGGGTCAAACACAAAAGCACATATATTCACACACACGCGCACACACATGTATACATATATATTTTTTTATTCTTTTACTTGTTTCAGTCATTAGTCTTTGGCAATGCTGGGGCACCACCTTGAAGAATTTTAGCCAAAAGGATCAATCCCAGTATTTATTATTTGAAGCCTGGTATTTATTCTATCGGTTTCGTTTGTCCAAACCGCTAAACTGCAGAGATGTAACACACTAACAGTAGTTGTCAAACACAGACACAAAAACAAACCCCCGCGCACGCGCGCACACACAAAAAAAAAGGCTGCAAATCTACACAAGAAATTCACATAAAAGAAAAGCAGACGAATATTTAGAAAAACATTGATTTCAAGCTACTTTAAGCAACTTTACTGTAGATCGTTTGCTATGGAGTCACAATGGGGACAATGATGGTTTTGATTTTACCTGGGATTTGGTGAATATGTCTTTTACAGTTCTGTTTCTTCAACACAGATTGTTGTGATGCATCATGACACATCACATTATCAGTGCATACGCACTGATTTTATCAACATCCGAACAAAAGCATGACATTTTCTGCTCCAAATTGCAGATGTCAGTAAAATTCCATATCATGACAAAGTCATATTGATGGGCGATTTTAATGTCAGAATAGGCAACAAACACACAGTGTGGTCAAAAGTAATAGGAAAACATGGAACAGGAAAAACAAATGCAAATACAAGTAGTTTATGACTGTTTTCTTTTTGTCAATATGTTATATATAATATATTGTTATCCACATGGAGATCCACATAATAAATCAGGCACCAATTACTCTGTTTATCATTCTTGTTTTGTTTTGTTTTTTTTTAGCCACCTAAAAAGAAAGGCGGTAAAAAGGGTAAGAAATCTGGGAAAGGAGGTAAAACTCCCATCATCATAGACAATGTTTCCACAGAGGAGATGACAAAAGAACAGGTAAGATTTAAAGACTTCATAATTCATTCATTAATATTAATGTATTGGCATAAGGTGGCAAGTTGGCAGAATCATTAGCATGCTGGGCATTTTGTCCATCTTTACATTCTGGGTTCAAATTCTGCTGAGGTTGGCTTTACTTTTCATCCTTTTGGGTCAATAAAATAAGTACCAGTTGAGTACTGGGTTTGATACAATCAACTAATCCCCTGCCCTGAAATTGCTGGCCTTGGGCCAAATTTTGAAATCATTATTAGTGTATTGGTGAAAAAGTCTTATTTGCTGTCTTCAAGTTGGTGAAAAAGCCAAACTTGCTGCCTTCAACTCAGTTTTCATGTCTATCCTCACCTATGATCATGTATGTTGGCGAATAACCAAAAGAGTCCAATTGTGAATATAAGTGGCCGAAATGGGGTTTTGTGAAAGGATCTCTGGAATAACACTACAGAGATCCTTGTGAAAGGATCTGTAGAGTAACACTGTCTAGCTCAAAGATCAGGTGCTACTTCTCTGCATTGAGGTGTCAGGGTTCCAGTACTACAAGACATATGATTAGAATGTCACAGCGAATAATCACGATAGATTCTTCAAGCTGAGCCAACCAGCAGGAGACCTAGGGATAGACCAAGAATGAGATGGTTGGATAATATCTATAATCTCAGTTAGTCATTTTTGAGAATTCAGCTCTCAGAGAGTCTCATGACTTCTGATAGGACCCTATGGGAGTAGTACCTGAGGACTCTACCCCTGCAACCCTTCCAAGAATAGTCAGTAGAGATGGATGGATGGATGTTAATGTAGTTAGTCATTTTAGGTGTTCATTTATTTTTTATTTTTCAGCAATTAAGTCTTTTAACAGGCTTTTACTTTGAGTATCTCTTCAGATATTTCTCTAGGAATTTCAATTTTATTAATTTTGAGTTTTGTTAATTAAGGCATTTAATCTATAAAAGGCAAGCGACACAGAGAGGTAGGGGAGCCAGCTGGTATGTGAGGGGTTAAACCCACTTGTTAGAAACATAAGGTATGTATGTGTATGAAGAAGATGTTTTCTTTTTTAAATCATACCAAGCCTTTTAGCTTGTATTCTGATTACTGAAATACATAACAAACAATATAAAATGAAACCTACAGGTAATAGCTGGTCAGAACTAGATGAAATGGAGGCCTATTACCAGTTTTGCAGAGGCCTGGTAACACACAGTTGGAATAAAAGGGAAAATTATATTAGAATAAAAATAAACTGAAGCTAAATATATTTGATTTGTTAGCCTCTAATTTGATACTTTTGCCAATATATGTGTTGTGAGTGTGTGTGTGTGTGTAGGCATGTGGCCTAGTGGTTAGGTTGTTGCACTCACAATTACTAGATCGTGGGTTTGATTCCCAGACCAGGCAGCACGTTGTGTTCTTGAGCAAAACATTTCATTTCACATTGCTCCAGTCCCTCTTTCAATCAAGGAGAATTTTGGCCTGCTTACCTAGCCAGCAGGGTAGCATCATTCGAAGGTTAAAACAATGCAAAGCGCATTGTGACCAGCAATGTGTAACAACATCTAATAGTCTGGTAGGTCACATGATCATGTGATATATATATATATATATATATATATATATATACTTATACACACATGCGCTTATATGACAATGATAACTTAAACAATTAAACATTTTACTTTAATTGCTGTTAGTGCAATAAATGAACTTAAAGTTCAAATGTAAGTATAAATTCATTACTTTATAATTGAGTGTTTAAAACTCTTTATGTTGATATAATTCCAAATCTTGTCATGGAGATTGATACTAAGCCATTGTCTCGGCATGTTTCTCTGTTTCATCCATGTGTTTTGTTGCAGCTTGAAGAGCATGTGGTACGGATGAGAGAGCAGCTTGATCGTGAAAGAAGAGAAAGAAACTTCCATCAGCTGGAGCGTGACCGTGTTCACACTTTCTGGGACATAACTCAGCAAAAGTTGTCAGAACTTCAAGCTCAACTACGTAACAAAGACAGAGAAATGGAAGAAGCGGAAGAAAGGCATCAAATTGAAATTAAGGTGAAGTATCCACCTCATATTTTTCTAAACCTAGTCAGTTCTTCTTGAGAAGATCTATGACACGAAGACAGCTGATTGTCTTTTATCTTTTACTTGCTTCAGTCATTGGTCTGTAGCCATGCTGGGGCAACCCCTTGAAGGGTTTAGTCAAACATATTGACCTAGTACTTATTTTGTTAAATCTGGTACTTATTCTATCAGTCACCTTTGCCAAAACCACTGAGCTACGGGGACATAAACAAACCAACACCAGTTGTCAAGCAGTGGGTGGGGGAACATATACAAAGACACACACACACACACACACGCACACACACACACACACACACACACACACACACATATACAGTATATTAGTTGGGATATATAATCTAGGCAGTTAAAATATCAAGTCCGTTATTCTGGATTCAACACATATCGACAACGACCTGGAAATACTTGGGTATCACAGTGAGGTATCCAGTCACTTCATCTACAGAAGACAGCACTGCAGGAAATTTGGCTAAAACTTCTGAAATAAATGGTCAATGTTGACTAGAGAGAAATATTTTGTCTCATTCTTTCTTTTTATTCTTTTTCTTATTCTTTGCATCATGTGGTTGTGAAGTGAGCACACAGCTATGCTAACATAAAATTGGATAAATTGGTCTGTTATTCCTGACAAGGGAAGTGCAGAGATCAGTCCCTTTTATTTTAGAACTGGATAAATCATGGGAAACCTGTTACTCACTGACTTGCCTTTTCTGAATTTTCTAACAGGTGTACAAACAGAAAGTAAAACATTTGATGTATGAACATCAGAACAATATTGCACAGTTAAAAGCTGAGAGCACTGTTTCACTAAAACTGGCTCAGGAGACCAATTACAGTAATGAACAACAGTTACGTAAGGATAAACGAAATCTTAAGGTAGAACTGAAAGAAATGGAACTCTCCCATGAAGACATGGTCAAAACTCTGCAGAAGGTAAGCTTACTTTACAATCTTTCATGTGTTTTTAAATCTGGATGTTTCTTTAGATGTGCAGTCATGTATGAAATTCAGTTTTACATTTTTCAATCTGTTTGAATTTTAGTTGTTTATTTATGTTTTTTTCCATTTTGATTTAA
Organism: Octopus bimaculoides; assembly: GCF_046866305.1. Taxonomy (NCBI): domain Eukaryota; kingdom Metazoa; phylum Mollusca; class Cephalopoda; order Octopoda; family Octopodidae; genus Octopus; species Octopus bimaculoides. The sequence goes on along the minus strand of NC_142931.1, from coordinate 103,546,793 downwards.
GTTTGGATTCAATTTTCAGCAGTAAAACTAATTTGAAATCGATTTCATTTTTCAATTCTATTCCTCTAATTTTCAAAATGTCCTAAGAAAAAAAAACAAAATTCCCATTTCTGGTGATTTGAAGTATATGAATGAAGTTAATTTGGAGCAGGAAAAGAAGTTGTTTTAATGCTGATAGACGAAGATCATTGGTCAAATGGGATCTATTTTTACCTGTATTTCTAGACAAGATTAGACCTAGAGATGGTAATTAAAAAAAATATATATATTATCAGTTAGATCAATGACTGTTATTGAGGTAATTAAAGGCAGTGAGCTGACAGAATCATTAACATGCCTGGCAGAATGCTTAGTGGCATTTCGTCCATCTTTATGTTCTGAGTTCAAATTCTGCTGAGGTTGACTTTCAATCTTTCGGGGTTGATGAAATAAGCACCAGCTATGCACTGGGTCGACGTTGTTTATGGAAGACTAGCAGTCACCCATGCATATTAGCCTCCCCTCTCCAAGCCCCTGATGTTATCCAAGAGAATGGCATAGGCACCAGCTTGACACCAAAGTTTTAGGCTTTGTGCCTATAGTAGAAAAGATTGAGGTTGGTCACTTATGGAAAGGATAAGAGTTTACAATGTGTTAAGTTATGTCTGCTCTTCTAACAATAACCTAGTTTTCTTAACAAAAGTAAATGTTAAATTGCATTGTTGGACAGATAAAAAAAAAATGTACCTTTATTTTTGCCTCATGGACTTGATCAGCAAACACAATGGATTCTATGCTTTCCTGAGAAGGTTTAGTATGACTACAGCATGGTTGGAGTTGGCTCCTGTACATGTTGAAATGATTAGCATAATATATGTCAACATTTTTTGTCATCATATAAGTATTTCTAATTAGTTTTTTTTAATAATACTCAGGCATTAAATATGTTAGTCAACACTATTTTTTAAAAATATTCATGAACTTTAACATACTTCTCAACATTCTGAAGAGATCTGCCAAACCATTTGGCACATCAAAACGATCGTAAATGACTCATTATATAATCTCCACATAATTAAATCAATGGCTAACTAGCCCAATTGACTTGCTTCTTCTTGTGTTTGTTTCTCCATTCTCCACATAATTATATATATATATATATATATATATATATATATATATATATATATATAAAGATTAATCAGATGCAGAAGACAAGTATTCATGACATTTTCATAGGGTTCTTGTGATTATCAGAGGAAATGAGAGAAGAAAGAAGTCTTGATTATTTTCAAACTAAACTGGATCCAAATCTTTTCAACAAAGTGGACCCTGCTAAAGTATTGTAGGGTGTTGAACTGGGCATCAGACTAAGTGTTACTAATTTTTAAAGATGATCACAATGATGATGATAATGATGATGAAGTAACAGCAGCAGCAGCAGCAGCAGTAGTAGTAGTAGTAGTAGTAGTAGTAGTAGTAGTAGTAAACTGTTATTTGAATAAAAGAAAATTATATGAAACAGCAACAGTTTTATAGAAATATTTCATTCTGATTTTTTTTTTTTTTTTTTCCTTTTAGAAAAATAGTGAAGAAATCACAAACTTACAGGCAGAATTTGAGCGACGAGCAAAAGAAATTGAAAAAAAATATGATAGAAAAATGCAAGCTCTTCGTGATGAATTGGAATTGAAACGCAAAGTTGAGATTCATGAAATTGAAGAACGTAAAAACAGTCAAATTATTACTCTAATGAAGAACCATGAAAAAGCATTTAGTGACATTAAGAACTACTACAATGATATTACATTAAATAACCTTGCCTTGATTAATACACTCAAGGTAACAATTTAATTAATTATTCTGGCCCTAATTTATACTCTCAAAACATCCTATATAACCCTAATTAATTTTCCTGATCAGTATGGCTGAGTGAGTAGGGGGTTGTATTACTATTAGTTTGTGAGTTGAAATCTTCATCTGTATCTCTGTAAGTCTGGGTGAGACACTTACTCTAATGTACCTTATTCTATGTACCTATATCCCTTGTAATTCTGGGTGTGACACTTATTCTAATGCACCTTATTCTAAGTACCTATATCCCTTGTAATTCTGGGTGAGACACTTATTCTAATGTACCTTATTCTAAGTACCTATATCCCTTGTAATTCTGGGTGAGACACTTATTCCAATGTACCTTATTCTATGTACCTATATCCCTTGTAATTCTCAGTGAGACACTTATTCCAATGCACCTTATTCTATGTACCTATATCCCTTGTAATTCTGGGTGTGGCACTTATTCTAATGTACCTTATTCTAAGTACCTATATCCCTTGTAATTCTGGGTGAGACACTTATTCTAATGTACCTTATTCTAAGTACCTATATCCCTTGTAATTCTGGGTGAGACACTTATTCCAATGTACCTTATTCTATGTACCTATATCCCTTGTAATTCTCAGTGAGACACTTATTCCAATGCACCTTATTCTATGTACCTATATCCCTTGTAATTCTCGGTGAGACACTTATTCTAATGCACCTTATTCTATGTACCTATATCCCTTTAACACTCAGATTACTCTCACAAATGTAGTACTTATTTATTCATATTGTTTTGAATTAATCATGTATTATCTTGTTGTTTTGAGATTTCAATGATATCATTGTATATTTTTAGTATGACATTCTAAAAATAGGTTTGAGAGGCCAGATCTGGTTGGTTTCAACATAAAACAAGTGGAATATTTGGGTTGGATATAGCTGGTTTATATGCTAAAGGGATATACCTTATTTTTATGTACCTCATTCTATATAACTATGTGCATTATTCTTTGTATCTCTACATATCTGTAGTATACATTATTCAATGTATCTCTTTCTATACACTGTTATACTTTATTCTATGTACCTCATTCTATATACATTATTCTAATGTACCTCATTCTGTATAACTATATACATTATTCTAATGTACCTCATTCTATATAACTGTATACATTATTCTTTGTTCCTCTACATACCTGTATACATTATTCTATGCATCTCATTCTAGATACTTTATTCTAATGTATCTAATTCTATATGCCTATATACCTTATTCTTTGTACCTCATTCTATACAGCTATCTACTTTATTCTATGTACCTCAGTACAACTTACCAGGAATAGATAACTGATCTGTTATGGTGATTGACTAGGACTTAAGCTGGGAGGAAATTTATCTGTGATATGCTTTATATCATGAAACTAGCTCTAAACACTGACTCTCAGAAGCTTTGGAAAACATTTGTCTTTTATCCTCTCAAAATCTACAAGATTGTTACTTTTCCCCCTTTTTTTCCTTAGTTTTTACCATGTTTTTTATATAAAACCTCATGAAGTATTGCATATTGATGCTAAGTAGCTCCAATTAGAGCTGCTCATATAGACCCTGTAAAGAGACGAGGTTAAATAAAGGACCAACATTTACAAATTGAATAGAAATAAATTCTCTAAGTGTGCCAACAAATTAACACTACTTATGTTTCAGGAACAAGTAGAAGAAATGAAAAAGAAAGAAGAACGCCTTGAAAAGCAGATGGCTGATTTAATTACAGAAAACAAACGGTTAACTGAGCCTTTACAGCGTGCTCGAGAAGAAGTTGAGGAGCTGCGGAAAGCTCTTGCTAACTATGAGAAAGACAAACAATGCCTCAAGGTAACAAATCTTATTTTTCATTCTTAAAGTAAAAAGGTAATCACAAGGTTATAGTATTTGTAATGCATGGTATGTAACAGTTATATTGTTACACTATTTAAGTTACAAATTTCAAGTATATCACAGATATTGTATTCTATCATTAAGCAAAGCACCTTATCTTACCTCCTGTAGTATACTTAAAATGTCGGTCCTAGTATTGTATCTTTTTCTGAGAACTTGCTATTAAGAAAGGATTCATATAATAAGAAGTAATTGTTTTTCCTTATCAAGCAAGTATCTAAATTTACAAACAAATATATTTACAATATGTTCATACACACACACACATCCTCATAGATCATCATCATCATCATCATACTTTAACATCCATTTTTCATGCTGGCATGGGTTGGATGGTTTGACCAGAGCTGGCAAGCTGCAAAGCTACACCAGGTTCCAGTTCAATTTGGCTTGATTTCTACAGATGGATGCCCTTCCTAATGCCAACCACTTTACAGTGTGTGCTGGGTGCTTTTAATGTGGTACCGGCAGAAGCGCAATTACATGGCGTTGGCCCAAGTGCTTTTTGTATGGCATCAGCATAGGACTCTTCTTCCCCAAGGGGAGTGACCTTAACACTTCTGCTGTGGAGGAATGGTCTTCTTTAGTACAGCAAGGCGCCAGGTATTTTGGTCCTTTGTAATGTATGGTATGTAACTGTTATATTGTTACACTATTTAAGTTACAAATTTCAAGTATATCACAGATATTGTATTCTATCATTGAGCAAGGCACCTTATTTTGCCTCCTGTAGTATACTTAAAATGTAGGTCCTAGTACTGTTTCTTTACTGAGAACTTGCTATTAAGAAAGGTTTCTCATAATAAGAAATAATTGTGTTGTCTAATCAAGTAAGTGTCTAAATTTACAAGCAAACATGTTTATGATGTGTACATACGCACACACATACACACAGATCCTCCATCTCATCATCATTATCATCATCCTTTAACATCCGTTTTCCATGCTGGCATGGGTTAGATAGTTTGATCAGAGCTGGCAAGCTATGAAGCTACACCAGCTTCCAGTCTGATTTGGTTTGGTTTCTACAGCTGGATGCCCTTCCTAATGCCAATCACTTTACAGTGTGTGCTGGGTGCTTTTAATGTGGTACTGGCAGGAGTGCGATTATGTGGCACCAGCATGAGTGCTTTTAGCATGGCATCAGCACAGGAGTCTTGCAGGCCAATCCTCTTCCCCAAGGGGAGTGGCTTTAACACTTCCGCTATGAAGGATGGGTCTTCTTGAGTACAGCAAGGCACCAGGTATCTTGGTCCTTTGTCATTTCTGTATTAGTACACACAGATGTGTATACTAATACACACATTCATATAGGAATGTAGGCAGATGCTAATATATTGTTACCTTTTCCTTTCTTTCAGATGACCAAAGCTAGATTAAAAATGACCTTGGAAGAATTAAAAGGATTACAGTGGGAACATGAGGTCCTTGAGCAGCGATTTGAAAAAGTTAGAGCTTTATGTCCATTCTTTTGTATTTATTATTACTTGCTTACTTTCATAACACGAATATACAAATCACTGACCCTTTTGATATGAACCTGTCCCAGACCACCTCTGCTTCAGTGACACAAACTTTGTTTTAAAGTGATCTAAATTAAATCCTTCCATAAAAAAATTCAAGTTAATTTAGATTTCACTCACCGGCTTAACTGCGAAAAAGTTACTTTACTAAAAATAAGAAGTTTTGAATGGTACAACAATGCACTCTAATACAAAAAATGGACTATATACCTGTTGTAATTTAGTTATCTATAGTCCGATGATATTCCAGAGACTCCATCTAAGAAGATCTGAAGAAGGAATTGTATTTCGAAGTATCATCGGACTATAGATAACTAAATTACAACAAGTATATAGTCCATTTTTTGTATTATAGTGCATTGTTGTACCATTCAAAACTTTTTATTCTTTACAAACAATACACAATACTCTCTTACTTTACTAAGTTCTTCATAATTTTCAAAATCAATTTAAACAAATGCAGTGTATTTCAACAGAAATTTGGTACAGAAAAGGCTAGTATGAAAACATTAGTGGAACAAAAGATATTTAATTTGAATAACTTAAAATCTTTATAATTGTATGCACTTTCTTAGTTTCAATTTTTTTTTTAGATATAATTTTCTGCTAAAGATTACAATTGACCCTTATTCTCTAATATTGATATCTGAGATGCTTGTTATCAGTTTTTAAATAGTGTGTGTGTGTTCTATTAGTAATACTGTATTTTCCAGTGTGGTAAGAAGCTTGCTTCCCAACAACATGTTTACAGGTTCAGTCCTACTGCAGGGCACCTTGGGCAAGTGAATTCTACTATAGCCTTGGTCCAACCAAAGCCTTGTGAGTAAATTTGGTAGATGGAAACTGAAAGCAGCTAGCTTGTTGTATATATGTATGTGTGGTGTGTGCGTGTGTGTGTGTGTGTACGTGTGTGTGTGTGTCTTTGTGTCAGTGTTTGTCCCCCAACACTACTTGACAACTGGTGTTGGTGGGTTTATGTCTCCATAACTTAGCGGTTTGGCAAAGGAAACTGATAGAATAAGTACCAGGCTTAACAAAATAAATAAATAAATAAATATTGGCTGTGTCATAAGTAGCTTGCTTACCAACCACATGGTTCCGGGTTCAGTCCCACTGCATGGCACCTTAGGCAAGTGTCTTCTACTATAGCCTCGGTCCAACCAAAGCCTTGTGAGTGGATTTGGTAGACGGAAACTGAAAGAAGCCCATCGTATATATATATATATATATATATATGTGCGTGTGTTTGTGTGTCTGTGTTTGTCCCCCTAGCATTGCTTGATAACCGATGCTGGTGTGTTTATGTCCCCGTCACTTAGCGGTTCGGCAAAAGAGACCAATAGAATAAGTACTAGGCTTACAAAAAATAAGTCCCGGATTTGATTTGCTTGACTAAAGGTGGTGCTCCAGCATGGCCGCAGTCAAATGACTGAAACAAGTAAAAGAGTAAAAATAGTAAGGAGTAAGTACTGGTGTTGATTCATTCAACGTGCCCCAGTACAGCTGCCGTCTAATGAGTGAAACAATTAAAAGATAAAAGATGTGAGGTAAACATTCAAACATCCAAATTCTGCTGCATTTCACATGGAATTTTGGGTCCTCCAAAGTTGTCATGTTGAACTTATTGATAGAGGGACAAGAACAAGTGTCTTACTGAAGAGGTGAGTACATGATGGCTTCTCCATCTAAAGGGAGAGGGAGTGAGAGAGGGGGATGAATTAATTATCAAGTAAAAACTGATAGTTTCAGATGTCTTTAATATTGCTTTATTCTATTCTTTGTTCTGTAGATCCAGGAGGAGAGAGACGAATTATACAACCAGTTTGTCAAATCAATTCATGAGGTGCAACAGAAGAGTAGCTTTAAGAATCTTCTCTTAGAGAAAAAGATGGCTACTCTTGGGGAATTGCTTGAACAAAAAGAAGGCCAACTCAACGAAGTTCTCTCTTGTTCTAACCTCGATCCCTCAGCCCTCAACATGATCACACATAAACTTGAGGTAATTACAACATTTCTGCCTAGCAGTAATATTGCAGTGATTCTTCACTGGCTGTAAACTTTCCAAGAGTAAATGTTTGCAACTGTTTTTGTCACTGTGAGTTAATAGAATTTGATGCTATTTACTGAAATTGTTTTCATGTCTCGTTTGCAAGATTCTTTATGTGAATTCATGTGTTGAAACAAATATTGGCATAATGACTCTCCCTAGACACAACAAAATTACTGAAATTGGTTTTTACTGTTAATAGTTTGGAGTGTTATACAAGTGTGTGAAGGTGCATGGCTCAGTGGTTAGAGTGTTAGGCTCACAATCATGAGGTAGTGAGTTTGATTCCTGGGCTGGGCTGTGTGTTGTGTTCTTGAGCAAGACACTTTATTTCATGTTGCCCCAGTCCACTCAGCTGAAGAAATGAGTTGTGACATCACTGGTATCAAACTGGTGCCTATGCCATTCCCTTGGATAACATCAGGAGCTTGGAGAGGGGAGGATGGTATGCATAGGTGACTCTAGTCTTCTGTAAACAAACTTGTCCAGACTTGTGCCTTGGAGGGCAACTTTCTAGGTGCAATTCCATAGTCATTCATGACCAAAGGGGGTTTTTACCCTTTTATACAGGTGCAAACATGGTTTGTGTTATATCATTCTGAAAGTTGATGTTAGGAAGGGCATCCAGTAATAGAAACCATGCTAAAGCAGACACTGGAACACTATGCAGTCCTTGGACCCATCAGATCCTCCAAGCTGTCCAACCTATACCAGCATGAAACATGAACAGTAAATGATGATGATCTACTGCTGTTACGTACAAACAAGAAATTTCACCTAACCTTCTGTTTGCTTGTTAAAAAAAAACCCTGAAAAATAAGAAACTGTTTGTAAAAGTTGCTACACTTATTACACAGTGTAACAAAATTTTAATTTTTTTTTCGTCTTTGGTCAGTAAGAGTTATTTCCTATTTGCTCCTATCTAGAAATCAAAGGAAATGACTATTATTCCCTTCAAGCTTTGCTGTTATGACCTGAACACCAATGTTTTGAAACTGACCTATATTCCATTACATTTCAGACAGATTCAGCACTGACTTGTTGAAACAGAAATTTCATTATAGCAAACGTTTTGCTCAATACCACAGATCTGCTCGTCAATAGCTTGACCTTAACCACTTGAGCATGTCCCTTAGTAGCTGACAATATGTGCATCTCTGATCATGAGCAGGAGTAATGTGGGAGCATCATAGCTATGTGTTGAGAGGGATTCTTTTGGGGTTTGAATAAATGTAATAAAAACAAAGTTTGAAGGAAATAGCTATTTTTCATACTTTCTAGGGGTAAGCAAATAGGAAATAACAGTGGCTACCCAGGGACAAAAATCATGTTACACAGTGTTATGAAATAAAGTCAAGAATTGTTACAGAGTTTGTATTTTTCTTTGCAGGAAGTTTTGGTGTCCAAAAATACTGCAATTAAAGATCTTCAGTTTGAATTGGCACGAGTTTGTAAGGTAAGGTTTAGCCTTCTCTTATTTTATTGGTACATTTGCATTGTTGTTGTTTTTGTTGTTGTACAGCCCTCTGGATCAAGTAGGTCTATGACCAAATGATTAGGTGTTAGGCACTGATCTATTCTTGCAAATTATTCACTTATCTGAGAGACATATTGCATACTTCAATAGTTAATTGTGCAATGTGACATTCCTTCTATCATAAAATCTATTTCTGTCCGCTGTAATTTCTACCACAGCAGAGGTGGGTGAAGTGAGCTAATCAGAGCACAGAAGTTGCTGTTCCTCTGCAACTATCAGTGGTGGATGGTGGTAGTGGTTGTGACAGTGATGGTAGCAGTGGTGGTGGGGTTGTAATGTGCCTGTAAATTTCTTATGTTTGGCTACCATGTTCTTAAGTGCAAGAAAAAGATCCCAAAAATGTTCAATGCCTTTCCCTACATCTGGTTTTATATTAGCTTTAACAAAAGCTGGGGGGGGGGGCTCACTCCCAGTGGTCTTCCAACACATCAGACACCAATCCAGAATTTACATATATGTGTATATCTATCTGATTGTTTGCATGCATGCATGCATACATGTGTGTGTGTGTGTGAAATCAATCCTTATCATCAATATTAATTTTAATAAAATTCTTGATACTATCTTTCCAGGCGCACAATGATCTTCTGCATACATATGAAGCTAAACTTCAAACTTTTGGAATCCCTAAAGAAGAACTTGGTTTTAAGCCACTCGAATCGTCAGTGCCAGAGCAAGTCCTTGGTAATGGACCAGCTGGTCTGGTCTCAGCAAAAGTATAACATCTTTTACAACTTCCCTTCATTGCTTTAAAACGGAATGACATCTGAAATTCTGAAAACAGGAATGATATGTATAAAATAAAATATTACTTTTTATTGTATGAAATACTGGAAATTATTTATATATAATATATTTGTAATATATTAAGGTGGTGAACTGGCAGAACCATTAGCACACTGGGCAAAATGCTTAGTAGTGTTTTGTTCATCCTTATGTTCTGAGTTCAAATTCTGATGAGGTCAACTTATCCTTTTGGGGTTGATAAAATGTACCAGTTGAGCACTGGGGTTGGTATAATCAACTTATGTCCAGAATTACTGACCTTATGCCAAAATTTGAAATCAATATATTGATCAAACTTTAATGTAAACAGCAATATATGAAATGTTTTACTCTAAGAACTCTTCAAAAACTAATCATTAACAAAAGCAGTGTAGAAGAGACATCTCAGTTTTGATGGTCAACCTCTGTGGCGCTGGTTGCACAATACGATACATCCAGTTCAAACTGTAAAGTGGTTAGTGATAAGGTGGACATCTAGTCAATAAAATCGTCACTAAATCATGTCAGTTACAAATACAATGAAACACTTTAATTGTGCATATAGGAGTAACATTTACCATGTTAGTTTTTGCATAGTAATTGAATGGTTAGATGGAAACATCTAGCCATAACTGAGAATCCTTTGAATCCCAGCCACACACGTGCGTGTGCACACACACACACACACACACATTCTTATAATTTTATGCCTGTTTTATTCTGTGCTTGCATCAGTTAAGCAGATCTTCCCCAGTACAGCATTCTGCCACATGTGTTCCTTTGTTATATCCTTTCTGAAGGTCAACCTCCTGAGATCAGCTTCACTCCTTCTGCCAATGTCTACCTTTGTTTTCCTCTTTACCTGTTCCACTGGTTCCTTGCACATAGATCCCCTGGTACTTCTTTACTCACCTGTCATCATCCTTATATATTACCAATGCTGTCATCAGTCTCCCCTGTATGCTTTATCTGATTACTCTTATGCCCAGCTTTTCTCTCAACTCATCTGTTCCTTGTTGTTGATGGACTCTAACATTGTAGACCATGCTGAAAACTGAAAACTTTACCAGCTGTTACCCAGAGTTTTAGGTCTCCGATGTTCAAACAGTAGAGAAGGATAGTACAAAAAGACCTGATTTCATACAAAATGATAAAATCCTGGTTAGAACAACTTCCATTCTTACAAATGTTCATAGTTTGATAATTTGATTAGAAGGGGGAAAAACATATTCCTGAGTGATTAGCAGAGTGATCTACTTTGCTGGATATTCTTAGAATCATAGTGTCTCTTCTTGACACACTAACAGCCTAACCTCCTTTTCATATCCTTAATCATACTTTGAACCATGCAACTATCAATGTCAATAGCTGGTCCTTCTGTTGGATCAGCTCAGAGTAGTTCCTCTTCCTCTCATACATTCTCCTCATTCAGCAAACTCTTGTAGTAACATTTTCAAACCTCTTTTATATTTTATTTTAATCTATTATTTATTTCCACCAATGACAGCAAATGCACCACAATCATTCCACTCTTTATCAACGTTTTCACTTATACTGAAACAATACTTTGTAATTTAGAACACCACCCCAATATCTTTAATCTTCATGTCACAGAATATGTGTAATCTTCTTAATTTCTCCTTCTCCTTTATCTAAGTATTCCTGGCATTTAGCATTTCTTCTAGCTACCAGATATAGTTCATTACTCCTTTTCTTTCTAAGCTTCATTTGTAGCTTTTATGACTCTATCAAGTAATCTTCCCATTAAGTCACTTTCCATCTGCCAGGAATCTTTTACCAACTACAACCCTGATCTGCTACTCAATGTAGGTTGTCCTCATAGAAAAACTCAGTTGTCTTCTATGATATAAGTCTCTGTCTGGTCTTGTAGGTATAATCTTTATTTTGTGATCTATTTATTTCCTACCTTAACTTCTGTCCCACTATATCACTTACTGTCTTTTCATTGTTGTAAGGTGACAAGATTGTGCTAGAGGTTGTGGTGTAGGTGTTACTGAACCAAGAGACAATGCTGTCAGGTTCACCCTTGTCCCCAAATCTCAAACATAATGGAGTTAGTGTAAGGTTGCTATATGATACAATAACAGACCTTGCCTCTTCATTCTGTTCTTTGTTTTAAAAGCAACACATATTTTGCTTGATGCCAAACTTGACCTGACTGGAGAGATCTACTTTATGGACCAGTGATGACTGTCTCAAAATTGTGGATGGCACAGTCAAATTCTTTGTGACTTTGGCAATGCTCAGGTTAATTTCTTTCTTCCCCTTTCATACATGTGTGACAGTTTGGCTTGAAACTGTATTTATTTTTGTTACACATTCTTATTCTGCAGTCTTTCTTTTATCTAAATGTTCCACATCCAATGTTTGTTGCATGTTATGTTTGTAAAGATGAAATTAATCCTCCATTTATATTTCTAATATTATGCTCATTTGACAAAATTTATGCCTCTGAAACTGTTTAGCTTTAAGGTTGTTGATCACCAGGCTATATTAAGTAGAAAATTCTTCACTAATTAAAGGCTTTGTCTTCACAATCAATAGCTATCCTGCTTTCTATACAAGTAGTTTGCTTTTTTATCTTCTTCTTCAGGTGGATGACTAGTTACCTGAAGTGCTGCAATTAGGTCCTTTGCATTGCAGAACAAAAGGAACCTTGATTCCTGTATGCTGAAGGGTAGGCAGTTAAAGCTTTTACAGCTTTCATTGTGTTGTCATAGATGTCCTTTAAAAGTGACCAGGTATGATAATGAGATAGTTGATACTTGTCAAGGTAATTTAATTTTCTTGTACTTAAAAACTTATTGTCTTAAAATTGTTTAGATCAGAATTCTCTGCAGACTACATATGATAATAGTAGAAAAATAGAGAGATTGACATATAAGTCCCAAATAAATGGATAACAGAGAAATATATGACTGCATCTTATCATCTATGTGTAGACTACAGTAGAATTATCTCAAATATTTTAGGTTTACATATAGTACTGGAGTCTGAGAAATAGGTATGGTTACATAGGCAGTGTATACAATATTGTCCCACTTCATTGTGAAATCAAATCCTGCAGGGAAAAGTCCACTTTGCATTTCTTTCATTGAGGATCAATAAAGTAAGTTCCATGTATGAAAAAAAGAAATATGAAAAAAGAAATGGAAACAAAGAAGTTAATAAATGCATACAATAACAACCAGTTGGGGGTACTAAACTCAGCAATAGGTTAAGTCTGCTCTCCTTGCTCACCCCCCAAAAAGATGCAGTCTATCCCCAACAGGCTTCTGCATAGTTTCCATCAACTCAGTTTCACTAAAGGGAGTGTATGGTAGAAGACTCTTATCCAAAGTAGCATGCAGTAAGATTGAACTGGAGTCACATGTATGGGAAATGAACTTTTTACTTACATAGCTATCTTTACAAACAAATAATAACAACCCTTCCTACTATAGGCACAAGGCCTGAAAAGTTGGGAGAGAGTAAGGAAGGGTCAGTTGAATATATCAATCCCTGTATTTCACTGGTACTGAATTTATTGACCCTGAAAGGATGAAAGGCGAAGTTGACCTTGGTAAAATTTGACATCAGAGTAAAACAAGAAGTTCTGCTAAGCCTTTTGTCCAGCATGCTAACAATTCTGCCAGCTCACCACTTTGTTGTTGTTGTTGATGACAATGATTTCAAATTTTGGTACAAGGCTAGCAATTTTGGGGAAGGAGGAAGTCAATTACATCAACCCCAGTGTTCAACTGATACTTATTTTATTGGCCCAGAAAGGATGAAAGGCAAAATCAACCTTCATGGAATTTGAACTCAGAATGTAAAGGCAAGCAAAATGCTTAGCAACATTTTGTCTGGCATGCTAACAATTCTGCCAGTTTGCCACCTTTGGTTTAGGCATAAGACCAACAATTTTGAGGAAAGACATTTAGTTGATACCATTGAGCCCAGTGTTTCACTGGTACTTTATTATATTCTTTACTACTCTAGGCACAAGGCCTGGAATTTTGGGGGAGGGGGCCAGTCACTTAGATCGACCTCAATATGCAACTGGTACTTAATTTATCAACCCTGAAAGGATGAAAGGCAAAGTTGACCCCGGCGGAATTTAGGTACTTTATTATATTGACCCCAGAATGATAAAAGGCAAAGTTGGCCATTAGCAAGATTTGAACTCTATTCACAAACAAAGGTAAATAAATAACAAAGAAATTATCCTCGCTCTACCGGTTTTATCACTCACCACCTTAATCATGATAATGTTACTTTACATATGCTTGGCTACTCAGTTTCACCTCCTTAGAAGAAATGTTCTCTAGTACTTATATGAACCTCCTGTTTTAGAAAATGACGATGTAGACACAGTGTGGAACTTTAGACTAAAAGCCCATCAGATATCACATTTGAAATTGACTTAGCTTTTTGACTCATTGACTGTCAAACTGTCCAACCCATACCAGTAGGGAAGACAGACATTAAATGATTACAATGATGATGATGATGGTAATGACAACCAGCTTACCATATATCAACCCTCTGATTTATTGAATTCCTACTGAGTCGTCTAATGCATGATGACACAGAAGACAGATATTAAATGATTACGAAGATGATATTGACAAGTGATAAACCACCTGACATTACACTGGAACCCAATGCAGTCCTCCAACTCATGGATGCATTCAAGCCATCTAATCCATTGTCAGCATGGAAGACAGACATTAAATGATGATGATGATGATTATGTTGATTGAGGTAGTGATGATGATGATGTTGGTGATGTTGATGACGACAACAACAACAGGCCATCAGATATCACATTGGAGCATGATGCAGTACTCTAATTTGTTAGATCTTGTGAAACTGTCTACCCCACAGAAGACGGACATTAAATGATGATAGACCACTGGATATCACAATAAACCTGACATTACTGCAACAAAATGACAATAGGCAGTGCATTTCCAAAATGTGTTTTATGTTTATACCAATTTAAAGTGTGATCTGATTGTGCCTTTTTATATCCTGTCCCTTAGTTGTCTGGCAAATAAACATAAATACTGGAGTTGGTAGACATAGTCACAGCTAAAACCTTTGTAGGCAATAAATACCCCAGCATGGCCACAGTCCAATGACTGACATCATCATGAAGTTAGGGAATGCCATGAGAATTTCTTTTTGTACCCGAGATGGCTGCTTGGTCATTGAGAAAAGATCATCAATACTGGTTTATGTACACAGTTTTGTATCATTTACACATTAATTGAATAAATTTTCCTTTATTTTCTTATAAAGTGTTTTATCCAATGTTAAAGTTGGGTCATTTGACTTCACACATTGAACATCTGGTCAAATACTGCATCTGTATTTTTGAAAACCTCAGTTTTTCAGTTGAAATAAGGCTATCTATTATCAAAATGTGTTTTGGGTACAATGATTAAAAAACAATACGCATGTTTAACAAAGGCATTCTCTCACCTGGTAAAAGATCAAATTTTGAAATGCAAGGAAATTTGAAATGAGGTAACATATATTAATGATAGGAATCAAGTTCCTACTTCATAAGCAAATATAGAACATTTGTTAGGTTTAGAGATGTGGGTTTAAAGTCCCTTTGGCAGCCTTCATCTTTTCCTATCCCAAAGGGATTTTAATCCAATATTTACAAGTTGTTATTTTTAGCTTTATATATGTAGAAACAACCGTGCGACCAAGGAGATGGTGACGAAGGACCGTCTCCTTTTAGCGTGTCACACGGTCGACACAAATATAAGAGAAAAACAAATAGATGGAATAAGTTAAGTGCCAACAAGGAAAAGAGAGAGACTCGACTAGTAAAGATGTATAAAAATAAGGTTTATTGGTATAAACTAAAATGTCTGTGTAAGTGTGTGTATGCGACATAATAAAACACAATATAAGACAGGCTGTCATGTAAACAAAGAGTGTGTGCAAATACAAATATGTATGTGAATGCAAGTGATACAGAGCATAGTAAACTGTCTATAAATAAGTAAGGACGTCGTGAAACGTCAGTTTGTAACTAAGGTACAGAGCATAGAAAACAGTCTATAAATAGGGACGTTAAAAGTCCAGACACAATGAAATGTGAAATACCAGTTCGTACTAACACAGTGGTTGAGTTGCTGTAGCAAGAAGTTGTGGCATCGAGGCAGAGCTAAAATAAGACACATGTCGTGTAGAAGTTGAGGCTTCCATGCCGAGCTGGTTACTTGATACAGGAGTTCTCGCAGGTTGAGTTCGGACTGTTATTTCTGTGTGTGAGCAATTCACACAAACAGTGTTGAAAGAAACTGTGCGGGCGCTGTGTACATAGAGATGTCGGGGTAGACGCAAAGAAGCTGGAAGTGGCAACGCAGAAGACTGGTGTTGGTTCTCCAATGGAGTGGAGTAATGTCGTCGCTGGAATGAGCTGGTGCTCTGTGGTCAGCGACTAGACCTGAGAAGGTCTAGAGTCGCGACAAACTTAGCGCAGATGAAGCTGACTATTTTAAGAATAGAAATCGGCTTACCAGAGGATCAAAAACACTGTCTCACGTGACCTCATCAGAAGGCTATGATTGGTTGGTTTGCACTCTGGAGCGAAATAGAACTAGTGACTCTGGACGCAATCAGAGTGATGGACACAACAGGGTCCAAGGTGCGGCCGATGGCTAGCTGTTATCTGCTACATCCACATTTAGGTATATATAACAGAGGGAGAGAGAAGGCTAGCTGTTATCTGCTACGTCTGCATTTAGGTATATATAACAGAGGGAGAGAGAAGCTTTCACTAGAGAAGATGTGGGCTTTAAGTCCTTTTGGTAGCCTTCAACTTTTCCTATCTCAAAGGGATTTTAATCCAATATTTACAAATTGTTATTTTTAGCTTTATATACAAGTTCTACTGTTAAAAATGAATCATTTCATGTTTTCTCGAGGTTTTGTGGCTGTGTGGTATGAAGCTTTGTTACCAGCCACATGGTTCTGGGTTCAGTCCCACTGCATGGCACCTTGGGCAAATGTCTTCTATTACAGCCTTGGGCTGACCAAAGCCTTGTGAGTGGATTTTGCAGACAGAAACTGAAAGAAGCCTATCATATATATATATATATATATATATATATGGGGTAGCCCAAAAATAGGTTTACAGTTATTCAACTATCTCTTTCGCATTCATTTATTAACAGTTTAGATCTTAATTATAAAAAAATATGAAATCATTATTCTATGCTAATTTATTTCATTTTGTAAAGCTCCCTTTTCAGTTTGTAAGATAGAAATTTAAATGTAATAAAATGTTTTAAAAGAAATTTAAAGTGCCTACATGATATCTGTAAACCTACTTTTGAGCCACCCTGTATATGTGTGTGTGTGAGTCTTTGTGTTTGTTTGTTCCCTCATACTGGTGTTGATGTGTTTACATCCCCTTTGCTCAGCAGAAGAGACCGAAAGAATAAGTAGTAGGCTTAAAAAAATAAATCCTGGGGTTCATTTGTTCAACTAAAACCCTTCAAAGCAGTGCTCCAGCTGCTAACTAAAACAAGTAAAAAAATAAACAACTTACAATTCTCGCTGGTAAGAACAAAGTTTCTAAAATGGGTAGAGAATTTCAAAGGATTGCTTTGGTGCAGCAGCAGAACATCCATCATGTTTTCAGAAGATGTGTGTTCAAGTCCCACAGGCAGCCTTCAACTTCTTCAATTCAAAAGTTCCTTAACTCAATATTTACTTGTCAAGCTAAGTGAAATTGTGGTCATGGCTGGTGACACGTGAATGACACCCGTGTTGGTGATGCATAAAAGGCACTCATGTCAGTGGCACGTAAAAGGCACCCAGTACACTCTGTGGAGTGGTTGGCATTAGGAAGGACATCCAGCCACAGAAACCAAGTCAAAACAGATTGGAGCCTGGCGCAACACTCCAGCTTACCGTCTAACCCATGCCAACATGGAAAACAAACATTAAATGATGACAATGATGATTTACATGCTATTATCTAAATCTTTATCTACATTAAGTTCTACAGTTAAAGACCCAAATATAGTAAAAATTCTCAAACAAAAACAATTCCATTCGCAGTTATCAGAAAATGGTTGACAAACAACAAAAGAATCCCTTCAACAACAAGATGATGATATTTCTTAATATTTTATTTTCTAAAAAATATCCTTATTAATCTATCATTACAAAAGGGTAAAATAAAACAAAGGTAAAGTTGTAAATCAAAGTCTGTCTCTGTCTTTTGGTTCATTTGGTTTTTTGTATTTTTTCTGTGGCCTGAAATGACAGGAAGAAATGTTATTACACAAATGTTACCTATTTTACATGACATGATTATCTTCAAAAATGTTTAGCCCTTTAGCATACAGATTACTCTCTCTCTCTCTGGCCAGGTAACCATGTACCTTCTCTATAGCAAGACACCTATTTTTGCCTCTCTGTCTCTGCCACACTAACCTTTCATCATTTGACACAAGATCACATCCTTCAATGATCCCTCCCCTCTCACAGATTCCTTGTCTTGCAAGTTACTTGGTGACCTTGCTGGTGCCATGTAAAAAGCATCCAGTCAAGTGGTTGGCATTTGGAATGGCATCCAGCTGTAAAAACCATGCAAAAAATTACCTCGCCTGTGCTGGTGCCATGTAGAAAGCACTCAGTCCACTCTGTGGGGTGGTTGGTATTAGGAAGGGCATCCAACTATAAACACCATGTCAAAACAGACACAGAAGCCTGGTGTAGTCTTCTGCCTAGCTGGCTCCTGTCAAACCGTTCAACACATGGTATATGATGATGATGATGATGATGATGATTACACTGTCAATTGTAATGGTTATTTATTTACATTGTTTTGAATTTATCAAGTATTATCTTGTAGCTTTGAAAATGTAATGAATGATGTGGTTGCTTATTCTGAGGATGTTATTGAAGGAAAGGAGTGAGAGACTGGATCGAGATGATTTGAACAGAAAACAGGTAGAATATTTGGGCCAGTTTAAATGCTACAGGATTAACCTTCTTTAAGCAGATTTACAAATAATGACATTCTAGCCATTATTATATCATCTTCTTTTCAACATAGTAAAAAAAGCAAGAAAGCAGCAGAAAGCTATGCACTGTGTATGGAAAAGATGCTGTTACAGAACATGTGTTCCAGAAGTGGTTTTCAAGATTTCAAAATCAGAAAATGCTTTGGATCAAGATGCAACTCACTCTGGCCAGTCACCTGAGATTAACTGTAATACTAACCCCTGTTATATGACTAGGATGATTGCAGATATTCCCCAAATATCCAAATCGAGTGTTGAGAATCATCTCCATCAACTTGGTTATATCAGCAGGCTTGATTTTTGGGTCACACACATCAATAGAATAATGAAATAAGGCTAACTTTGCCCAACGGATTTCCATCTGCGATCCATTTCAGAAAAGTGAAGAAAATAATCTTTTTTTGAAGAGAATGGTGACAGGGGATGAAAAATTGATCAGTCTATAACAATGTGAAGTGCAGCAAACCATTACAAACAACCTCCAAAGCAGGACTCCACCCAGAGAAAGTTATGATTTCAATTTGGAGGGATTGGAAGGGTGTTGTCTTTTACAAGCTTCTTCCCATGAAAAATGACCATCAGTTTGGATGTGTACTGTGACCAGCTGGACAAATTAAATGCAGTGATCCA
Organism: Octopus bimaculoides; assembly: GCF_046866305.1. NCBI lineage: Eukaryota > Metazoa > Mollusca > Cephalopoda > Octopoda > Octopodidae > Octopus > Octopus bimaculoides. The sequence goes on along the minus strand of NC_142931.1, from coordinate 103,527,482 downwards.
CCCAAAACGTCCAGCACTAGCTAATTGCAAGAGCATTGTCTTTCATCATAACAATGCCAAACAGCACACTTCTATGCAGACGTGGCAGAAGTTATTGGAAGTTAGCTGGGAAGTTTTGTTGCATCCTCTATATTTGCCTGACCTTGTGCCTTCAGATTTCCACCAGTTTTGAATGGTTAGGCCTTCAACTCCGAGGAGGACATAAAAATTCACATGGAAGAGTGTTTCACCAGTAAAGATAGGAAATTCTTTGAGCATACAATAATGGATCTGCCAACAAGATGGCAGAAAATACTGGAATAAAACATTAATTATATCATTGATTGAATAAACCTCTTTGTGTTTAAAGCTTGTATTTTCGCTTAGAAAACCGATAGAACATTTTTTGTCAACCCTATCTCTCTCTCTCTCTCTCTCTCTCTCTATATATATATATATATATATATATATATATATCTTTTACCTGTTCCAGTCATTGGATTGCAACCAAGCTGGGGCAATGCCTTTAGATGAACAAATTGATCCCTGTACTCATTTTTTAATTCTGGTACTTATTCTATCAGTCTCTTTTGCCAAACTACTAAGTGATGGGGATGTAAGCGTACTAACCAGTTGTCAATTACATATATAACTGGTTTCCATGCAGTTTCTGTCTACTAAATTCACTTAAGGCACAGGTCAGCCTGAGGCTATAGTTGAAAACATTTGCTGAACCCACCAGGTGACTGCAAAGTGAGCTTCTTAACCACACAGACATACTTATAAGACAAAAAAATTACTTCTGTGTTAACATTGCTTTCTTTTATTATCATAATGTACTATAGAACACATCAATAGATTTATTTACCAACACTATGTGTTACAACAATTGTAAGCAATATGGCAGTCCATGAACGACATATTGTTTATGGCCATAATGTTTACAACTGTCATTATATACTGTGTTGGTTAATAAATCTAAAGATATTTCTATATTATAGGAATGATCTATAGACTTGAACCTCTATTATATTAGTCTTCTAGCATTCATCAGATTTACTTATGTTAGTTTCAAATTTTGACACAAGGCCAGCAATTTCAGGGGAGGGGATAAGTCAATTACACCAACCCCAGTGTTCAACTGGTACTTATTTTATTGACCCCAAAAGGAATGAAAGGCAAAGCTGACCTCAGTGGAATTTGAATTCAGAACATAAAGACAAATGAAATGCTGTTAACCATTCTGCCAGCTCACCACTTTTAAAATGGTTAATACTGGAATTGATTAATCACCAGAGAAACTCATTGATTTTTCAGTATCCAAATTGTATAAATATATTAAGTGTGAATTGCAGCTGGTAAAGGTGGTACAATGACAGAATGGTTTTGGGCCTTCAACTACTGGAGTTGCAAGGGTACTGTCGTAACATACAATGTGTCTTGGGTATTTTAAAATTTGGCAGAGTTCATCTGTCTTTGTTTAACCCTTTGGCATTTAAACTGGCCATATCCGGTCAAAATATTCTACCTGGTTTATGTTGAAACTGGCTAGATCTGGCCTCTCACATCTACCCTACAAAGTCATTCTAAAAATAAGCAATCACTTCATTAAAATTTCAAATGCATGATTAATACAAAACAATTGAATAAATAAGCATTATATTTGACAGAATAATCCGAACACTAAAGGCTTAACCAGTTAAATTCTTCTAAAGATGAAGACAGAGTAGAGTCAGTCCAGCACTGCTCTGGTTCTTTAGGTATTGATTCCAAAAAGATGAAGGATGAAATTGACCTCAGTAAGATTTGAAAGCAGAAGGCAGAGAACTGGAACAAATGCTACAAGACATACCTTTTATTTGACACCTTAATGACTCTGCCAAGTCATGCTGGCATGGGCTGAATGGTTTGACCAGGGCTGGCAAGCAGGAGAGCTGCACCAGGTTCAAGTCTGATTTGGCATGGTTTCTATGGTTGAATGCCCTTCCTAATGCCAGTCACTTCACAAATGTGTGCTGGATGCTTTTAACGTGGCACCATAAGTGCTTTATGTAGTATTGGCACACGTGCTCTTTATGTGGTGCTGGCACAGGACTCTTGCAAGTCAATCCTATTCACCAGGGGATGTGGCCTTAACACTTCTGCTGGTTCACTCAACTTTCAGTTCATAGTTCTCCCAAGATTATATGTAGCTACTGAGCCCCAACTACATGCTGTTAGGTTTATGTCACTCACCAGAAATCTATAGTAAACTCATTTATTATTTAAGTTGACTTACTTTGGATACCATCGGTGTTTTGTTGTGAAGAATATGTTGGCAAGTTCCTGGTTTGTTGGTCCATCTGGTCTGAGACGTAGTTTTTCTGCCAGGAGATGCTGTACTTTCATTGGAGATTCAGCCTGAAAGAATAATATTGTTTAAACAGACAAGAGTAAAGTTATAAATCATTTCATATTTAATAGACAAAAGACAAATGAAAATAATAATGATATCTTTTTGTAGTAATTATAAGTGTCTCTCACTAAAGATTAAGAGATAAACTATGTAGTGAGCAGACTCATGTCTTTAACTACATCTTCCACAATAAGGAAACATTACATTCCTGAAAACGTTTTTTCATATGGAATTCCCTAACATAAAACCTATTTTCCTGTTATCTTCTATATTGCATGGAAATCAATGAACATCAAAATTAAATGAGAAAGCATGTTTCCATAGTACAGAAGATGCCTGTATTTTCATTCACTGACACCCCTAAAAAAGCATGACTACCACACAGCCCCATTCACCAAACTGTATAAATCTGGGGAATCAAAACAAACCAACATTTGTAAAGAACAGAAGAAGAAATGAGCGATGTGATTACATTGGTTTTGAATTTGGAAGAATGAAATGGAAAGTTGACTTCACAAATGTAATGTATAATATCAGAGATATTTAGTAACAGGTTCAGAAGGTTACCATTAATGGTGGCTGACCTACTCTTGCTGAATTCATGTAAATCATACACATACTCAAAAGCAACAGATATTTTTTATTTCTGTTTTTATTAAACTAACTCAGGTTAGTTAGTTCTGTACTGGCTATTATAAATTTTTGTATGAATTTCTAGTGAAGTTGGATTTCTTCCCTAACAAAGAGAAATCTATCTTATCTGTTTTTTATTGGTAGATTGTCTAAAGAGAGTAACATAACTTGCTTAAGAGTACACTGCATTGTTTGAAATAATCACAGATTAAATCTGACCATCTCCACCACTTCTATTCTCAACTTGATCATCTCCTCCTCCCTCTATATCATTTGAAGTATTGTCTCCTTGTAGAATCAAGTTTTAGATTCTTCATCCTTCTTTCTCCAGGCACCCCTTCACTTCATCTGTCTGCAACTATCTTCTGTCTCCTCAAATGAAGGACAAAAGTTTGAAATATAAAATTCCTTCCACCTTGCAGTAACTGAATTTCTCAAACACTTCTTTGAAATTATAGTCTAACATCTTAACCACTCTACCGAAAATGAAAGTTTGTGATAGAAATACAGGAATTACAAATTTAACCAAACATAAAACAAATTAAGGAGTTACCTAAATTTAGATGCAAATTAGTCTTTAAAATATTCAAATATCTCATATTAATCACTTTATTATTATTTTATGTTTTCTCAGAGTAAGATCATTTATAATATGATATGTAATGATTAACATTTCAGCAGCCTTCAACTTAATTCTTACAAAATCATTTTCTCAATAGATTGGTTAAATTCTCCTGAACAAATTCAAAGAGTTGCCAGAACTTTATGTTTGCAAATTAGAATTGAAGTAAATATTTTTACAAACCTCTTGAATCTCTGGGAGTTTCCGAGGGAGTGGCTATAAAGAAAGAATGGTAAAAATAATACAAAATTACAGAATAAAAAAAAAAAAACAGAAATTAAAAATAAATTATATCAACACTTAAATTCTTGTAGTGCTTCTTCTAAATAAACCTCCCAGTTCTGTTAGAAACTGGAAAGTTTGAGAAAATGTAGTTGGTCTAGGATAAAAATCATAAAAATATAATTATTGTATGAATTTTTATGAAATTTGGTGAGCATTGTGAATGTAAATTTTACCTGTTGTCATGTTACTGTCACTTGCCCAGGTAGGTTGAATACAAATAAGTTATTACACATAGATGCTGCAACATATTTATGAGATGTTAATTTCTGGGCATTGATTACCTGTCTCAGAGCTTAATTTGTATGCCAGTGGTCACTGTAACTTGGAAGCTGCATAACTATCATCTGAAAACCATTGAGATATACCACAATCTCCATTTATGTAATAAAAGTTGTGTTGACCTGTTTGACATACATATTTTGTGATCTCACTGTCCATCTTTCAGGAAAAAAGTTGCAGAAAATATACAATGAGCTTTGCTTTCTAAGTGAAAAGGTGCCAGATCACTAATGAAAGCATTGATGTAATGCTTTTAACTACATGATCATTCCACCCCTTCTAAGAATGGATAAATCTCACTATAAATTGCAGTCACAATCACTTAGATGACTAACATGTGTAGATGACATTGAAATATTTCTCTGATTGTTTTCTCTAAGTCCAAGCTCTTTTTCTCCAATTAAATCATTGATAAATAATAATAAATATGTCATTAATATATAATACCAAGAAATTCTAACTCACTGCTTGAGCTGCTACCTACCATGATATGTGAAAACTAAAGGAAGAAAAGAATTCAACGAAATTCTCTTAATAAACCACAAAAAATAAATGTACATAGTGTAAATGGGAAGTCTTTTGACAAGAATTTCTTTCTAGAATGATGCTAAATTTTGTTCCTTGCACAGAAAAGTGCTTACTTCATGCTTTTTGACTCTAAAGAATAACACTCTTTAAATTGCGGTTACAGTACATTGCAATAGTTGTAGTTTCTAGGCGCATGGGACTTTAGGAGTTAATAAATGTAGAAAAGGAAGGACTGAACGGAAGTGATGTAGAATAGCAGGAGTCTCATTTGTCAGTGACAACCTCTCTAGAGCTAGTTGTATGACAAAATGCACTTAGTGTGGTTGGTATTATAAAAGGGTATACAGCTATAAGAATCATGCTAAAAGCACGATATAAATTACACAGATGGCCAATTCCCTCTGTTGCTATGTGTACCAGAGGGGGAAGGATTGCACCAAGTAGTGAGACCCTGAAACCTGTTCAACCCATGCAATGATGATTTAATTATGCAATAATTAAAAATGAATATAAAACTAAGGAAGTAAAAATGTCACCTCACCTTACTATATTCATATGGAAAAGGGATTTCTGGATGCCAACAAACGAATGTCATATCATCATCAGTTTTTCCTACCAAAACATTTCTGTAATGTAAATAAAAATGATTTTCAATTTACTGATTATGCTATAAACAGATACAAACACAATTTCCTTTATTAGAGTATAGGTTAATGTCTTGAAATGAATCCATCATCATCATCATTTAACGTCTGCTTTCCATGCTAGCATGGGTTGGACGATTTGACTGAGGACTGGTGAACCAGATGGCTACACTAGGCTCCAATCTGATTTTGGCAGAGTTTCTACAGCTGGATGGCCTTCCTAACACCAACCACTCCGAGAGTATAGTGGGTGCTTTTACGTGCCACCAGCACGAAGGCCAGTCAGGCAGTACTGGCAACGGCCATGCTCAAAATGGTGTATTTTACGTGCCACCTACACAGGAGCCAGTCCAGTGGCATTGGCAACGATCTCGCTCGAATGTCTTTACATTATATATAAATCTGAGCTGTTGTTGCCAACCAACAGGAAACACCTAAACTTAGACATGTAAACACACACACTCTTTCACAAATGTAAAGCAGACTTCAAAAATACACACACACACTAATGTATGTCTGTCTGTAAGTATATATGTGCATGTGTCTGAGTCTGAATATGTCTATATCTCCATCTGTGAAGACACAGACATGGTGGATGTTAAGCTTGCTTCTTGTAATAAGCCAAGAAATTCTCTTTAATTAAAATTACACTCTCTGATGAGGACAACCATTACTAATCCACACAAATAAAACAAGGTTAATGGAGACCACTCCGAAATCTTTACGTGGTGAAGAATGGATTTGAACAGTATGGTGAGCTGGACATATTGCACTATCTTTATACTACATTGGTAAAACAAAGTCCAACCATTTACTGTAAGATCTTAGAATGACTAGAAAAAATTAGATTTTACATGAATGAAACATAATTCCAACTTACAGGGCACATCTAAACTGTAGATAATTTATGAAGCTGAAAACTAACTAGATAGGCTGAGGAATCCCCAACTGAAGATATTGGTTTTAAATGAAATTCCCAAAACAACTGCATTGTCAGGAGATGCATACTACTTTGATAAGACAAAACAGTGGTACTTATTCTATTTGTCTCTTTTGCCAAACCGCTAACTTATGGGACATAAACACCAGCACCAGTTGTCAAGTGGTGGTAGGGGACAAACACAGACACACACGCATATATATATATATATATATATATATATATATATATATATATATATATATAATATAAATAATATATATGTAAGTATATATGCATGTATATATATATATATACATTATTTATATTATCATCTGATTGAATGTCACGCATCCATTTCCAAGTAAGTTTATCTATATATATATATATATATATATATATATATATATATATATACAAGAATAAGGGCAGGGAATCGTCAATTAGTAATAGAATTAATAATTAACAATTTTGCCAAGTAGTTATGCTAATCCCTGTATATTTACGATGATAAATGATTTTACCGATAAAGGTTTTTTTCATACTGAACTACTTGGCAAAATTGTTAATTATTAATTCTATTACTAATTGATGATTCCCTGCCCTTATTCTTGTATAATTTATATTTGATACCTCTAAGTTAGATGGTTAAACCGTAATCCCTTCACACGGGACTTTTTTTCATACGGGACTATTTTGTGACACACATGGAATGGATTTCTTTTGAGATGGGATGCCTGAACTCGCTAGCCGATGAATTCGTAAGTGCCTTTTCTTCTCGTTGATTTTTGGCGTCGCATGGCCAGAAATTACCGTGAATTTTTTAGAGACACTTTCAGATTTATCAGAATATTGGGCTGATGAGACGGAATAGATTAATATCTTAACCGCGAAACGTTCGTATCCAATTAACTAAAGGCAGGTTTGTTTTTGCTTTTCACTCTGGTTTTTTGTTCTATGTGCGCCATAAATATCGCCATCCATTTAGAGAAAAATTTGTAGTTTAGAATCAGTAGTTTTTTGACTGCTATTTCTAAATTTTCAGTATGTTGGAGAAGCAACTCAATGCTAATCCCTGTATATTTACGATATATATATATATATATATATATATATATATGATGGGCTTCTTGCAGATTCTGTCTACCAAATCCACTCACAAGGCTTTGGTTGGCCCAGAGCTATTGTAGAAGGCACTTGCCCAGTGAGACTGAACCTGAAATCATGTGGTTGGGAAGTAAGCTTCTTACCCCAAAGTCATGCCTGTGCCTTTATGTTATTAATTATCTTGGGAGTTAATAAATCTATTTACTTCATAACCCTTAAATAACAGTGAAACTATCAAAAATAAATTATCCAAGAGAAGAAATATAATGATGAGCAGATGGTGTAGTACAAAGAACAAAATGATGAAATTATAATAAGATTCTAAAAGAAAGGTATCAAAGATAAAAGCTATCAATGAAACTAATTTGTCTGCTTTCTTAAAGACCACCAACATTTAACCCTTTAGTGTTTAAACTAGCTATATCTGGCCCAAATATTCAACCTGTATTATGTTTAAATCAGCCAGGTCCGGCCTCTCACACCTATCCTACAATGTCATTCTAAAAATAAACAAACATATCATTTGAGCGTGATCGTTACCAGCGTCGCCTTCCTGGCACTTGTGCCGGTGGCATGTGAAAAGATATTCGAGCGAGATTGTTGCCAGTGCCGCTGGACTGGCTCCTGTGCAGGTGGCACGTAAAATACACCATTTTGGGCATGGCCTTTGCCAGTACCGCCTGACTGGCCTTCGTACCGGTGACACGTAAAAGCACCCACTACACTCTCGGAATGGTTGGCGTTAGGAAGGGCATCCAGCTGTAGAAATTCTGCCAAATCAGATTGAAGCCTGGTGTAGCCACCTGGTTCACCAGTCCTCAATCAAATCGTCCAACCCATGCTAGCATGGAAAGCGGACGTTAAACAATGATGATGATGATGATTATTGAGATCTCAAAGCTACAATACAATACATGATTAAATGAAAACAATATAGATAAATAATATTACTTTTGACAGACTAATCTGAATGCTAAAGGGCTGGGGTGCAAATACAATCCTGATTTAGAGAATGGTGATTATCAATCACCACCACAATCACCCAGGCAGTGGTGGCAGTGAGTGCCACTCATTTAACATCCACTCCATCATGCTTGCATGGATCAGACAAAATACAGCAACTTTATTTACTAAAGGGTTTTTTTCCCTTAATTTTGACCACATACTTTGCTTTGAAGTTTACATTTTAGCAATATTACAAAAACAAATTATTATAATGTTAATGCTTTTGTTACCATATTTCTACTGCCATTCACTGCTTTTGTTTCAATTAAGTTTGAAAGTAATGAAGAATATAGTAAAATAGCTTTGTCATGAGAAAGCTGGTGTTTGGTTATTGTATTGTAAAGTCAGGGATTAAGCAGATATTTAATCTAACTGAACTACAGAGTCAGAGTTTAATGTTGGAACTAATGTTTTGTCATAAATACAGTAATCCATTTTTATATCAAATAATTCATGAATATTTTCAAACAAATGTAAAAAAAATTAATTTACTTTTTGGCTTTAAAATGTGCATTTCCTGATGAATTGTGTCTTGTAGGTAAGACTAAACTTGGAATACCTGCAACAGATAAAAATTAATGTATGACATCAGAGATATCAAAACAAATTTTAAAATTCATGACACCAGTGCTAACTTACCTAATTTTTAGCATTGAGTAGAAAATAAAATACAATTTGCTTTGTCAAAAAGTAAACCTATAAAGTAAAGTGTTTCAAGTTTGTTATTTTGACGAGTGTTTGAAGATTAATTGAATGTGTCACTAACATTTAGGAGAAAGACATGAAAGTTCAACACTATGTGAGGAAGAAAATCTTCAGTATAGTATTCTAATAACCTTGTGGTTAACAGGGTTTTTAAAAATTAAGAGACTTGATAAGGGCAGTTTGTCAATCTTTACCCTTTAGCATTCGGATTATATATATATATATATATATATATATATATATAAAATCTGAATTAAGGGAACTATGAAATGCTTTGTTTAAGGGAACAATAAAATATTTTTGATGGGAAGTCAGGTGGGACACTGTAGGGCCCAAGTGCCCAGTGATGCCACTCTCTACCATTGTAGTTGTTCTATACATAAGACCAACAAGTATATTTTACCTTAGTGGAAAACAAATCATTTCCACAAATCTCAACCTTTAAATCATTTAATATTCACTCATGTCCAGATAAACTTAAATGGAAAATTTAAGTGCAGGAGAATAATTGAATTGTTAGGTATATTTTAACAATGCTTGCTTTCTTATGGAAAGAAGATATCTTTCCATAAGAGAGAACATATAATATAACAGTAACATAGAGACAACATGAACAACTATGTTTCTGTAAAGATTTAATTGTTATAATCACAAACATTTTCAAATATGAACAAATGCAACAGTGATAATAGGCTTAACATATCAAAGTATAAGAAATTTGATATGCAAACACACATGTATGGTGAAATTCATAGATTTTCAAAAGATTAAGTGATTTGTGATCAACAAAAGCTGATAAAAATTTACTCTTTCCAACTTTTCATAGATGAAATATTCCTTAATACTGTGACCAGCGCTGAAAATAGTGGTCTGTGCAAGAGTATTAAAAAAAGAAAAAACAAAACAAAAAAAAACTATCATTTTTGGTCAGTTTTTATATAGTTCATCAAAAGACTTGATTTTATATACTGAAAATGCCTCAGTGATCACTATCTAGATTCTGAACTCCCCCTCCATACAAAATGGAATATTCATTCTTTAGAGCTGCATTTTATATTCCATTTACACAACTAACAACTGCAACTTCTGTATCCACTGTCAATATCCAGCTTTCATAAATAACTTCAGACTTAAGATCATTTCAACCATATGTCACATTTTGCTTAATAAATTCTTTGATTTAAAAACTAGACATATTTATTTGGAATCTACAGAGTCAAAGTTTCCTACTTGTTCTCGGATGTTCTGTTCAAGAACAGCAGCATGGAAATAGCCTAGAAAATTATCTGCAGTAGTATTTATATATATTTTATTGAAACAGAGTTATTACTGATAGATACAATATTATTCTTGTTAAGCAGCAAATGCTTCAATGATGTTCGTTTTCAGTGGCTGGCTTTAATGACCAGATACATCTCAACCAACATTGTCTATATTGTCCAAAAATTGCAAGTTGGAGTTATCTTCCTTGTCCAACCACCCACCAACAAACGATTTTTCTTAAAAAACCTCTAATAGAGTGATGGTTTGTTGCCAAATTAATGTGGCAGTCCCAGGAAAGGGAGAAATGCTACTGCTATTTAACCACAGGAAACATCGTTTCCAGTTGGCTATGTAACAAGCATTCTGTGTCCTTAAGTTTTCAAACAGGGGAGATAAGCACATCCACTCAGCAAAGCCAGCATCCAGACTAGTTTCAGAGTAATTGTTTTTCATCAGTCTGGAGTAGCTTGGCTTGCTAGCTGTCGATGCTTATTTGCCTTTGAAAACCTATAGAATTTCAAGTGAAATAAATTCACTGATCTACAAAATTAGAAATATTGCATTTCTAAATCTCTCAGAGAGACTTATACAGTAGTAGCACTTGTCCACCAATTGTTTAATTAAACTCAACTGGCCCAAGGTCTTCAACTCTCTCTCTTACAAATGTAGGGCTTGGTCTCTTCAGATATTTTCTTGTGGCCATATCGATGACAAAACATATAACAGGTTTACTGAGGAATGTAACCCTGTTGAAAACCTGAAATATTTATTGTGCCTAATATGCATATTTGAGATTTGAATATATAATTAGCTAATTTACCTATTATTTAGATTTCAAACTGGGTATTGTTCTTAAAGGTACTGCTTAGTATAAGTAATTAATATACCAAGTTTGAACAGTGTAATAAATATAAAACTTGAGATATTTCATTTATATGTATTAAATTAACTGAACATATTCATTTTTCAGCTGTCTCTCCATTTGAAAATTGCATTTTCAAGTGTGTGTTGAAAAAATATGCAATAAATTGCACATCTGAATTATTTGTAAACTGAAATCTTCTAAAAAGTGCTTCAGTTTCTAAACAAAACACTTCTGAACATTTTATAGGCAAAGATTTTAAAATATAGAAGTTTAAAATCACCCCATCCTGCCAAAAAATTTATCAATCGGAATTTCGAAACAAGTTTTGCTTTACTTTGAAAGGCAACTCCAGAAAACATTATCCAATATACAGTTTTTTCACCAAATAAAATTCATTACAAACATCTCTCAAATTTGACTAACTTTGTATATTCTTCTATTCTTTTACTTGTTTCAGTCATTTGGCTGTGGCAATGCTGGAGCACTGCCTTGACAGGTTTTTAGTTGAACAAATTGACCCCAGGACTTACTTTTTAAGCCAAAAATCACACAACCCTCACCCCCAATTTTCCATGACAGGTTAGGGCTTGGAATACACCAAATGGATGCATGGCATATCACTTAGTCAAATTAGCCCATCATTTACTCCACAAATGTTTTGTTGTTAATGCTGCACTTTCCCATATCACCTGTTTCAACAGAACTGTAATGTATACACAAACTATACCATATTAATTTTGAGCAATGCCAGGTATCTCTGCTAGTATATATATATATATATATATATATATATATATATATATATATATATATATATATATATACGATGGATTTCTTTCAGTTTCTGTCTACTAATTCCATTTACAGCGCTTTGGTCAGCCTGAGGCTATAGAAGAAGACACTTGCCCGAGATGCCCTGCAATGGGACTGAATCTGGAACCATGTGGTTGGGAAGCAAGCTCCTTACCATACAGTCACTGCCTAAAAACATATCAAAGGGTCAGTCTGTCGAAGTATAAATACAACGATGTGGTTATAAAACAGAGAAACAAGAAATTATATAAAATGTCGATCCTTGAAACACAATAAGAAAATAAATACAAGGTCAATAAAAAATTTAATAAAGAATAAATCTAAAAATATTGCGAAATTCGAATTCATTTTCCCACCTTTCCCTTTGTTAAACAATTTGTTACTTCATCGAGGTAATAACTAGTTCCACTATCACGAGGATCACGGCTAATACTGTCTCACCTGCTCTGGGTTACGTTGTAGCCAAAACAACAGCACCTAGCTCATCACAGGTCCCTCTTTGTCGACCGGTATACTTTTCAGCGATGAGTGTACGCTCATCAAGTTGCTCTAGGCTACGACCTCTACATGTGTGAACCACAAATACCACTCTAGAGTTACCGACGGTGAGTTTTAAAGGAGCTTCGACGTTGCCGGTTCCCATCACAACTGGAGACTGTTGGCCTCGAACGCAACGACGACAGGCGCCCAAATGGGATAAAGCTTTTTACCCGTGCCAGGGTACAAGTCACTCACCTGGGACGTCACATGTGACATATTCTACAATGCTCACCTGGTGGCTTTGGACATTATCTTGGGAGCTACTGGTCACAGAGTGGAAGGTGCCTATCAATCATTAATGAGAAGATTCTTTTTAAGCTCTTAAGAGCTCATATATCCCCAGTCTCTCAACAGTATCTCTCCTCCTCCAAAATAGGATGGAGGTGTGACGTCTTACAGAAGAAAACAGTGAAGTCGAGTAAAACAATACAATGGGCATCGGCTGACAGTTCTTCGATAACACTTTTACTATCTTATCCACGGGATGTAGATGAAGGAAATTGTTTAGGAGGGGAGATTGTTGCTTACATGGATAAATTGACTTTGTAGTCAATATAAAGATCCTCACCTGGGAACAAAAAACAACAAAAAATACAGCCTGAAGGGTGTTAAGTAGTGTGTGGAAAACGAATATGAAAAAAAGAAAAATGCGCGCTGACGACCTTGATGGGGGGATGGGATCCGATTTTTCTGTCATAAATTCGGGTAAAATGGATATATATAGATTTTTTTTTTACGGAATCGCACGTTTTTGGTTATGGACAATCCGAGAAATAACATGCTGAAGGTCACATCTACAGAAGAAGAATAATAAACATTTCTCAAGAAAAATAATTCCCGATAAAAATTACGAAAATAGTTCTATATCGAATGAAATGAATTAGTTAAATGATGTAAAGTAAATACAAACCGCTTATTTTAGGACGTTGCAAAACAGAAATTATACATTTTGAGACTTGAGTCATTTTCTTAACTACAAAATCGGTGTTGCAGGAAGCGGTGTTCTGGAACAAAGTGTTCCCGTTAATTTTTCACCGACATAATTGAAAAAAAAAATAGTTAATGAATTTCATTTTTGGATTTGGTTTGCAAGATTGTTTATGTGAGTTCGTGTGTTGAAGCATATTCTGTTGTGTCTGGGGAGAGTCATTCTCTTTTAGTGCCTTATAATTTAACACAATCACCGGTAAAAATTTCACTCATTTCCTTCTTTATTTTCCCAAAATTTTCGTTGCGTCTTGCAACCTTTTCAATAGTTTTGACTCTAAACTGCTATCCCTAAATATTTTAAAACTCCTTTATTAATTAACTCTGATACTCCAACAATTACATACATACATACATACAAAAATACTGTGTTGTTGATGTTGAAATTCCAATGAAGGAGCCTTGGGTCTAGGTTAGAAACCGGTTCTTATACCAACATTTTTGGCTGCTTGATTGGATGTTTGGTGAAATCCGAGTCATTGATATGAAAACCTGAAAAATACTAACAAGCACACATAATTTCCACATAAACAGTGATGTAGATCGCCACTACCTAAAACGAAAACAAGGCGGAGGAGGCTTATCATCGATCCAAAATGCCTTTGAATGTCGCATCATATCCATTCGGCAACACCTTTTAACCACCAAGTGTCGAAGTGCATCCCTTGACCAAGTTTGCATACATGAAGCTGATAACATCATAAGACTTGGAAGGCAGCTCCTTGAGCAACACTCTTTGTCTGATAACCTAAAATACATGCCCAAAGAAGTCGCACGACTCTACCGCAACGTATCATCAGATGAAAGGATGAGCCTATATGAGCAGAAGACTATGCATGGATATATTAGTAGAAAGTTCCGTGACGATAGTAACATCGACCATCAAAGCAGTTTATCATGGACCAATAGCCGGATTACTACCTCCCACTTTGAAGGCTATGCGTTTGCAATCCAGGAACAGGAAATATCAACCAAGTACCTGATGCACAAAAGGGATAGAGATAAAGGAAAAGCAGCAAAATGTGATAGCCGATGCAGACTTTGTGCAGTTATCACTGAAGATATCAGTGTACAATTGTTTTCCAGTAATTTTGCAAACACATCATTTGCATCACTTTTTTTTTCTTCATTTACCCATTTTTAATTATCCATTTGAGAGCATAGCTGTCCACTTCATAATCATTTTCCATGCTTTTCTTCTTAAAAACTCTAAGCATTTGTCCGAAAATGTCATCACGGTATTATCTACCGATGAGACATAGCGTTGTAGCTAGGACACTCTATAAGGAATTCCGTCGGAAGGATAATCCCGAGGACAAAGAAATAAGAACCCACAATATGGTAAAAACCATAGCCACTCATAATAAAAAGAAATTCTGGTGGAATGTACCAGTGAAGACCTCAATAAAATGTCAGCACAACAGACCTGATATAATGATTTAGGATAGAGAAGAGAAACTGTGCACAGTTGTGGAAATTAACTGCCCAGCGGATGTTAACATAAAGCTGTAAGATCTGTGAAAAAGAGAACACCTATGCTGAACTATTGAGAAATCTGCAGTTACTCTAACCAGATTACAAGTTCAGGTTTACACCTGCAATTATTGGGACCCTAGGATATGTAACACTGCTTAAATACCATTCTTGAGAAATTAGTTTTCTCAAAACCAGAAAGGGGAAAGCTAATTCGAAGACTACAGATCTAATCCATCACTGGAACTGTAAAAGTCTGTAAAACTTTCCAAAAGTTTATCATTTTAAATATATATGAGCATGTCTAGATATGCAGCTATATGCATGAGAATACATACATAAAACATACAAATCTGCACATACATACATACATACATACATACATACATACATACCCTGTTGTTGATGTTGAAAGTCCAATGAAGGAGCCTTGGATCTAAGTTAGAAAATGATTCTTTTTCTACTGGCAAGAAATCTTGAAATAAACTGAATAATGACATAAATACTTGCTTTCTTATTCCTATTTACAGATTTAGACGTATTTAATATGCAAGCATAAACCGACACTACTTTTGACATCAAAAATTAAGACTATAAGACAGCGAGTTGGCTAGTGAATTGCAATGTTCGTTCCTGTTCTCTAAGTGCTGAATTCAAATCTCGCTAAGGTTAATTTTGTCTTTATTCCTTTCGGGGTCGATAGATAAAGTAGTCGTAATCTCTCTCTCCCCTCTTTCTCTCTCATTTTCTCTAAGTCTCCTTGAAATAATCAGCTGACAAATCTAGACACAGATGGGCTCCACTTGGTTTAAAATGATTAAGATATTCCATATATCATAACTCTATCATGAATTGAGAACTCAAAGAAGGAATTATAAATATTATTTTCAATGTACAAAAAAAAAAAAAAAAAATGGCATTGGTGGGGCAATGCATACCCTGAGCGCAGATAAATTTTTTCCAAAATTATAGTGTGGTTACAATGCGTTGCTTACTCATGCCTTTTGAATTGAATTTTTTTTTAAGTATCACCATTATAGATATTTATACTCCGGTGAAATTAAGAAATCAACCATCACTGTACTCACAAACACACACACTGGATAATGTAATTCATCTGTGTCTGAAAAAGATAGGTTAGTCACAGCTTCAGCGCTATTAATTAACCTACTCGATCAGGGTTGATCTAGGATTATATGATAGAAATCAGTTATGAAAATAGCTGTAATTGGTATAAGAACATCAGCGATTAATAATAATGTTGGTGACATGAATCATCTAAAAGTTAAGAAAAATTAAATGAAATTTTTAAAAAAATACCAAAAAAAAAACCTCCAAAAATATTGTGCCTGGAGAATCCGGGCATCGATCCCGGTACCTCTCGCATGCTAAGCGAGCGCTCTACCATCTGAGCTAATTCCCCTTCGACAGAAATGAGTGAGAATTTATTATATAAATAATTTTTAATGTCTAACTCTCAAGTAGATAATTATTGGCCTGTTTCTATAAAGGAAATTGTAATAAAAAATTCTTTTGAATTACACAGAAACCGGGGAAGGAAAAAATAGTAAAAATGAGCGTATTCTACTGATCTCTTTCTTCTTTATGCGCTTCTGTTGTCACTGTTTACTACTTTGATGTGAGACACTATAATGGCGATCCTATTGTTATGTGTCCTATATAAATATAAAATATTATGTCATAAATATCTTTTCATTTATACTTTCTTCCACTTTTTTTCTTTTCTTGTGTTTGAATTAAATTATTGTGCGTCATTCTTATGCTGTAAAATATGATTAAAGAGGAAAAGTACATATAGTAGTCCAATTGTTAATTTAGTATATTTCTGAAATTAGTTTATTGCGAAAAGGAACAAAATATACAAATTAATTAGTAAGAAAATGAGGGGAAAAACAGTAAATAAACAATCAAAAACAGGGTATGCGTACCCTCAAATTATATAGATCGTGTCATGGGATACTGGCATTCCTTCTAAAGATATTTAGTTCGTTATAAATTGTAAATAAAAAATTTCACGAAGTAATTTTTTCCATCTGCTGACGTAAATAAAGGTGTCCGATATCTCGACTGAAACCCATTTAAATAACTTACAAAGAGGATATTTAACACCTTGCAATGTATTCTTTTCATTGTTTGAATGACTTCAAAGCGATTCTGCTCTGGGCAACCAAATTTCTAGTTTTGACAAACTTATTCTGATAATTGACAACGTCAAAATAAAAACTTTTTTCTTTTTTTTTTTTTGATGTCACAAAGCTGAAAAAATAACAACGAAAAATAAAAAATTTAAAAGAATATAGTCGGAAAATGGAATTGGCAAGAAATATATAAATTTAATAGATACTCTAAACATAGGATTGATGATATTATTATATATACCGTATTTACTTGTGTATATGTCCCACTCTTTTATATTTGATTTTAACTGAGAAAACTCAAACACAGGACAATAAAAAATTTTAACACTAAAATAGGAATGCTACTTTCACACGATTAAATATGATATATTGCAGTTATGGTTCACTATTTTTCACCGAATCGATCACTGCTTCCACGGATTGCTGATGACAAGACTTATAAGTCTGGAACTTAGTTCTTCGCTCTAAGAGCACCGAATTTACATCATTGCCTAGGACAGGGTTTTTTAAAAACTTTTTGACTTGCGGACCCCTTTATATTTCAGGCTTTACCTTAGGGACCCCCTTTAAAAAGGCTTATGAAATTTATACATGAATATTTGCTTAAAATAACATATATTTTTACATTTATTTATTTAACAGTATTTAACAAATAGGTTTATTGTCAATTAAAAGATTTCGATTAAAAAACATATATAAAATCAAATTGCCCATAAAAAGTATTTGCTGTCCACGTACCCTCTGCCTTGTCCTTGCGGACTACAGTTTGAAAACCCCTGGCCTAGGATACACCACACGTAAGGATAGAAACACTATGGCTGAATGGTTAAGAAGTTCGCTATGCAACAAATGTGCTCCGGGTTCGACCATACTTAGTAACATTTTGTACAGATGTCATTTTCTATAGCCCAGTTTTACCTTGTGAGTAGAATTGGGTTGAAGAAGGTCGCCAGGTCTATTGTATCTGTAATTCACAAAGGTACAGCCTAGGCACACTGATTCTATCTAAGACGTTAAAAGTAAACGTGTCTGTGGAATACTCAGCCAGTTATATGTTAATTCAGGAGCAGGGAATGCTTCAAGTGATTGAACGATAGAATTCGCATCGTCGAACGACAGAAATCTACCACGTGTGTATGTATTTATATATATATATTGTTGTTGTTGTTGTTGGCACTCCGTTGCTTACGACGTCGAGGATTCCAGTTGATCCGATCAACGGAACAGCCTGCTCGTGAAATTAACTGCAAGTGGATGAGCACTCCACAGACACGTGTACCCTTAACATAGTTCTCGGGGATATTCAGCGTGACACTGTATGACAAGGCTGGCCCTTTGAAATACAGGTACAACAGAAACAGGAAGAAAGAGTGAGAGAAAGTTGTGGTGAAAGAGTACAGTAGGGTTCGCCACCATCTCCTGCCATATATATACTCTTTTACTCTTTTACTTGTTTCAGTCTTTTGACTGTGGCCATGCTGGAGCACCGCCTTTAGTCGAACAAATCGACCCCAGGACTTATTCTTTGGAAGCCTAGTACTTATTCTATCGTCTCTTTGGCCGAACCGCTAAGTTACGAGGACATACCCACACACACACACACACACACACACATATATATATATATATATATATATATAGTGGATCTTGCATGCATGAAGTGGATTCGATCCACCATAGCCAAATTTAAATCAACACTGCAACAGAACTTTTCCCACGGTGGAACAATGGTTTTTCTCTGACAGCAGTTTAATATTTTCCAGATGCCTTTAGCTAGGCCGAAACAATGTCTTCACCACTTAACCCTTTCTAACCTCTCCTACATCACCAAAATCTAGAATAGAGATAACAAGACCACCAACTAAATCTATTGTTCTCAATAATATATCTATCCTTCTAGATGGTTATAAAAGCCAGGAAACTCAAAGAAAAATTTAGTTTAGTCACCAGTCGGTGACGACTGGACATCTAGAGTCATGGTCACAAGCAGGCAGCCACTAAAAGACTAACGACCAGAGGGAGAAAGAAGGTTACAACCAGCCAACTATAAGACACAACTTCTTTCGACTCTATAACTATCACTAGCTCATTTCCTTTTCTCTGTAACATTACCCTATCTTTATCTGTTTACTACTACAAGATCGTGTATACACATATACAGGCCGAAATTAACTTTCTATACCTTGCATGCTTTACGAACTGTGTTATACTATACTTGCTTGTGGAATGATGGGTGTGTCAGTAAGTGGCATAAATGTTTCGGAAAAGGCCTTTTCTACTATGTCGATAGAGACAGTCTCTTTTTTTCCGTGAGTGTCCACAGTGAACAGTTTCGGTGTGCTTTTAAGAACGCGATAGGGTGCAGTGTAGGGAGGTGTGAGCGGTCCCTTGTCGGCATCGTTTCTTACAAATACGTGAGTCCAAGTAGAAATATCCGGAGGTACTGCAGAGGAAATAGACTGGTCACGAGGAAGCATTGGTGGCAGGTCAGCAAAGAATGTCCTGGGTCGCGTGACGTAAGATGTGGGGTCCGCATTCGATAAGTTGACGGGCGCCAACATTTGTCTAGGAAGTTCTTAAGTGGTGCCATACGGGAGCTCAGCGGAGGAGTAGCCTAAATCCTCCTTGACAGCTGAGCGGCACCCTAGCAGAACAATGGGGAAAAACTCGGACCAACGATGAGGGTCAGGAGCCGTGCGAATAGCGGCTTTAAGCTGTCGGCGTAATCTTTCCACCATTCCGTTCACGGCGGGATGGTAACTGATGGTATGGATGTGCTGAACTCCGAGCAATCTCGAAAGCTCACGGTACAGGCCAGCTTCAAATTGGCGTCCACGATCAGTAGTAATTCTAGAAAGTACTCTGAAGCGAGATATCCACCCAGAGATGAGTGCTCTGGTGACTGTTTCCGCGGAAATGTCCACGAGAGGGATGACTTCAGGCCATCTGAAGAAACGGTCGATGCTGGTCAATATATAAGTAAATCCACAACTGACTGGCCAAAGACCAACCAGGTCGATGTGTATGTGATGTAACCTGGTGTCCAAGCGGTGCTCTCACGTGACGATGCACCTTGGAACGCTGACATGGTAGACAGGCACGTGACCAAGCAGTAATAGACCGTCGCATATATGGACAAAGATATGCTTTACTGTGGCCGCAATGCTGAGGTGTGACAGTGAATGCAGTGCTTCAAAAACAGCATGACAGTGATATTCAGTAACGAGGGGTCGTGGTGACCCGGTAGAAACATCGCAGAGAATAGTTCCTTCAGAAAAAGACAGAGGCAGGTGTTCAAACTTGTGGTGAAGAGATATCCAGAGAGTCCAAAGAGGGTTGGTCAGTAGCCATAGCAACCAAATCAATCAAAGCAGAAAACGACAATGCACCGATAGGCAGGCGAGATAATGTTGTCAGTGCCAGCGATGTGGCAAATGTCACTAGTGAACTGTGATATGTAGTCCAATTGCCTCGTTTCTCTGGGAGAGTACCGGTCCGTTTTTGCAAAGAGAGCTAACGTTAGCGGTTTGTGGTCGGTGAAAATCGTGAAATCTCTACCTTCAAGAAGATGAGAGAAATGCTTCAGCGCTAGATAAATTGTTTAGAGTTCTTTACCAAACACACTGTATCTCAATTCGGCATCTTTCAACTGGCGCGAGAAAAAGGCACATGGCTGGCATCGGCTGTTGACAGATTGCTCTAAAACTGCGCCTATAGCAGATGATGACGCATCAACAGTAAGTGATAATTTTGCATCCGGAACAGGATGAGCGAGGAATGATGCTTGAGCAAGGTCAGCTTTGACAGATTCATAAGCTTGGATGGCTATAGGAGACAGTGTTATCTGGGCGTCTTTCTTTTGTTGATCTTTCAAGTGCTGGGTCAAACGAAGCAACTTCTCTGCACATTTAGGAATGAAGCGACGATAATAATTAATTAAACCAATAAAATTTCTGAGCCTTTTTAAGGAATCAGGAGGAGACAAGCGTTTGATGGCTTCTACATTACAAGGCAGCGGACGAACACCGTCAGAGTCAATGAGGTGCCCCAAGAATTCCAAACTGGTAGAACTGAAGACACACTTAGCCGAGTTGATCTTCACATCATAGGAACGTAGGCGCTTGAACAGCTGGGTCAAGTGTTGAAAGTGCTGGTTTGAAGTACCACTGGCGATAAGAAGTGGAGGAGATGAGGTCACGTGTCTGAACCTTAATGTTGTGTAACGCCCTCTATATCGCCAGCTTGTTTAACCGACTGTCAAGATTGGGTGGGGGTGGGGTGGGGGTGGGGGTGAGGGTGGGGTAATGCGCCTACGTATATATAGAGAGATTGATTGATAAATAGATACGTAGATACCTATACGTGTATACTTATATATATATGTAGTGAACTACCTATCACCATTATATACAAAACTAATATCGCCATTATATACAAACTATCTTCTCACTATTATATATAAACAAGCGCGGGCGTAGTAGAAAACATCTTTCCCTGTCATCACATGACTGATTATTATTTGAAGCGGCAACTGCTTCGTACCGTTCCCGCCAGAACGCAAACTGACCAATCACAGCCCTTAATAAGGTCACGTGATAGTGTTTTTCTAATCCTTTCTTGGAGCCTAGCCTGCTAGATACCCAGCTAATTCGTCTCGGTTCAGTTCTCTTAGAGACTGTTCCGTGTACCACACAGATCAGCAGCAGTAGTTCCAGCGACTACATCAACAGCATCTCCAACTACGACTACCACCGACGTCGCCATCAGCAACACGATTTCTACGACTACCACCATCGTCGCCGCCAGCGTCAACACCACTTCAACTACGAACTACAAGATTCGCCACCAGCGTCGCCAACATCGTCAACATGACTTTCTACACGTACACACGATACCTACAGCTAACCAAACAACCGCGGCACATCTCTCTTCGATTTTGTTTGGTGATTCACCTTCACCACGATAAATAACAGACAAGAACCCAGCCTGCGACGAACAACTGTATACAAGAACCCGGCCCGGCATTGAAACCCTAACATCACAACGAGTGATCGCACTGCCACACACGCCTCAACTTCTTACAGACAGACTGTTCCTATTGTGTACTCTAAGAACTGGCAAATTCGTATATGTGTTACTGACTCTTTCTATCTGCTGTATCTCACGCATACACATACATGTATCACTTACACACATTCTTTTCTTTATACGACGGCCTGTCTTTTATTATGTTTTAATATGTTGCATTCACACTCACACACAGGCATACATTTTAATGCAACAATAAATATTTCTGTTATTCATCTCATACGGTTGTATTCTATCGTCTTCATTACTGGCAATTTACGAAATCACTATGTTATCGAAGTATAACATATATGTATATCATCTTTGATATATAATTTTTGTGTTCGACCGTGTGACGCGTTTAAATAAAAGGAGCCCTGTTTTTTCCATTCGTCACCATTTCTCCTTTTGGGTTCACACGGTCGTTCTTACACACACACACACACACACACACACACACACGCACGCACACACACACACACACACACACACACACACACACACACACACACACACACACACACACACACATATATATATATATATATATATATATATATATATATGTAACGATAATGCTTTTGTTTCACGAGGTCACCAATTGTAACGGTAGGGTTTTTGGTTGTAGTCGAGGGTCACCACTTGTACGATAATAATTTGTTTGTAGTTACCAATTGTAACGGTTGTAAGATGAACGATGAACAGTGATCGAAGTTGTAAAGAAAATATTTATTTACCGTTACTTTAATAAATGCCATACCACGACGGATAGGTTAGTGTAATAGTATAACATAGTTCGTAAAGCATGCAAGGTAAAGAAAGTTAATTTCGGCCTGTATATGTGTGTACACGATCTTGTAGTAGCAAATAGTCAGAGATATGGTAATGTTACAGAGAAAAGAAAGTGAGCTAGTGAAAGTTGTAGAGAGTGGGGCGTTGTGTCTCATAGTTGTCTGGTTGTAACCTTCTTCTCCCTCTGGTCGTTTTGTCTTTGTGTCCATGACTTTAGATGTCCGTTCACTAACTAATTGAGTTGTCACTAGTTGCTTCGCTCTGTTGTCGCCAAGTGACTACTGCTCGTTGAGTCGTCACCGACTGGTCACTAAACTAGTTGAGTCGTCACCGACTGGTGACTAAACTAAATTTTGCTTGGGGTTTCCTTGCTTTTATAACTATCTAGAAGGATAGATATATTATTGAGAACATCACCCATTCCTTCCTTATTCATCTATCGTCCCTTCCTTTCTCATTCGTATGTTGTGACGGAGAAAAACACAAGACTATTATTATAGTAGCCTAGCTGGCCCCGTGCCGTCAAAAATGACGGCTAATTGTAGTATTTTATATATAAAGACAAAAGATAGAATATGGATGGTAATTCAAATTAATACACTTCTCACTGTTATCTAGTGTTTGTATTTTGAGATGTGACATCGATCATCGTTTGTTATTGAAAGAACGCTGGTTCACACATATAAACGCTCACATACTTCCCTTGTACACGCACAAACATACACACATATATTCACACAGAGTTGAAACGCTGTTTGATTTTTTCTTTTCGGCGTTGAATGTTCACCATCTTACTTCCATTGCACGCGCGCGCGCACACACATTCACATAGCTCCCTTTTACATACACGCACATATACTCATATAGAGTTGAAACGCTGTTTGATTTTTTTTTCAGCTTAGAATTTCCATCATCCCACTACAAAGTTTGCCATCACCCCTTCCTTCCTTCTTCTTCTATCGTCCCTTCCTTTCTCATTCATACGTTATGACGGAAAAAAGCACAAGTGTATTATTGTAGTACATATATACACGACGGGCTTTTGTGTGTGTGTGTGTTTATGCCCCCAACACCGCTTGACAGCCGGTGTTGGTGTGTGTACGTCCTCGTAACCTAGCGGTTCGGCAAAAGATATCGATAAAATAAGTACTGGGGACAATTCATTCGACTAAAAATTCCTCAAGGTGGCGCCCCAGTACGGCTACAGTCAAATTACTGCAACAAGTAAAAAAAAAAAAAGAAACTCTTTTGCTTCTGGTGTTCGTGTCATAAATAATATATTGTAATCTGAAATGAAAACTAATACTACAATAAACGAGTTTGAAGTAGTGTGCGCACAAATGAAATAATATAGCGAGGAGTGTTTATTTTTGAAGTGCTTGCATATTTGCGTAGGTAACCATATACAATAGCGTCGGAAATTCTTTAATGCATAAAAATTGCAATTTCTTCGGATTTATATTTAGCACTATTTGATACGTATTTTTTTTTTGTCTAAAACCTTTCCTAGCCTAGCCAAATACCCCAGTAATATGTATTGAAGCATTAGTACAGAACTGATCTTGACACATTAGTTATCCTGCATACAAAAAAAAAAAAAAAGTACATATCTTCACAATTTGGCCTGTCATTGTCAAACCATATAATTAAAATATATTTCAATAATGAAGGTATCTATTACTTTTTATAATGAAAGTAATGGTGAAAGTTTGAGATATCTTAATGAGTAGCAAGAAAAAATAATTTTCAAGAAGAAACTATAAAAGTCAGATTGCATAATTGCAATCTCCAATGGTTAAATGAAATTTCTGGAAAAAAGCTACGAGCAAAAGTCAAAAATACAAAAATTAAGCTAAAGGAGCAAACAAACATAACATTTTGCTTTGTTTTTAGAATCATAATCTCCGATGTTTAAAACATACAAATCCAATGGAATAGTGTTTACAAAATGTTATAATTTTCGACGCAATTGTTTAGGACTGTACACATTCTTTCTCTCCTCTCCTCTCTGTGTTTCTTACACCCCCCACACACACACGCACACACACACACACACACACACACACACACACACACACACACACACACACAAAGAGGAAGATTAGAAAATAAACGATTCAGAAGTTTCTACAATTGTTTCGATAACGTGCACGAGAACATTTTCAATAAAATAATAGTTAAATAATTATTAACTATAGTTATTTAATTAATTATCTTGGATGTGTTTTGGAAGTCATTTCGTGAGGAACAAAAACATTCCTGACGAGTTCAATTTCATGGCACCTTCAACTGAGCTAATTTATAACAGCAATTAATATTTATACCATTATTATCTAAAATCGTTTACGTGTACGTTATCGAAACAGCTGCAGAGAAAAATCAAATTTGTTTTCTCTTCTTCCTAATATACTGCTTTGAATATTCGTTATTGTCAGTTTTAACATTTAAGCAGTGTCACACCTATTATTGCTGTTGTATTGAAGTTATAAGTTTTTGAAGTTTAATATGTTAAAGAATTCTGCAGATAGATTTTCATAGATGAATCTAGGTTTAGACGGCACCAGTTTGGATAGTTTCATTTCAATGCGGTTCTAGTTGTTTCTTTCTTTATTGACGTACTATATGACGCGGTAACTAGTTTGGTGGAGCCAGTTTGTGTGTCTAGCATTGTTGCATGGGATAATTTAAATGAGCCTCTATATGACGTGTCCATGGGAAGCTTCGGCAGAGGTGAGATTGTGGCTATCAATGGGAAGCTACGATAGGGCTGAGGTCGTAGCTCTCCATGGATAACTATGGTATAACTAACCTCGGCAGGTTAGTTATTCTGAATAGAAAAAAAAAAAAAAGACACATTTTCACTGTTTGGCCTGGCAAACCATATGAATGGTCTTGATATGGATAATCACAGAAAGAATCTTGCAAATAATTTTAAAGAATTCGGACTAAGTATAACTGTTAACACCAACTTAACAAAGGTAGACTTCTTGAGTGCCGCCCTAGACTTTACAAGAGTTAGTATTGCTTCTGTAGAAAGCTTAACAAGGAAACTGATTATATCCATAGAAATTCAAATCATCTCTATTGTAATTAGAACCGAGCCATAGGGCAAGAGAATTTCCAGTCTATTGGCGAGCAAATTTTCAGAGTTTGACCATATGCAGGGTTGTGTGTGTGTGTGTGTGTGTGTGTGTGTGTGTGCGCGTGCGCATGTGTGTGCATACACACACGCACACACGCACACACGCACACACGCACACACGCACACACGCATACTTTATTATTAAAGCTGTAAAAACATTACAAAAAACTACTACTCAGAGTTTCACGTTCCCGTTCGTCGGACAGTTGTGATTCAAAATAATTTTTTCCTACCTTGCTTCACATTTATGTGCTTACTCTGGTATATATATATATATAAACCACCAAACCATGCACACACACACACACACACACACATACATACGCACACACACGTTCTGTTATCACACACACACTCGCAGACTTTCGCACGCGCACCGATATTCATCTCCCTTTTTCACTCTCCTATCTTAGAAAGAACTTTTCCCCCACCACCTCCTCTTCCGGTCTTTTCATCATGTAACCTCGTGGGCATCGGTACCATTTTCCTCTTTCTCCGTTCTTCCATTCTCCGAACTTTCCATCTTTCCGACGAAGGGCTACGCCCGAAACGTCATACACTCTCTCTTTCCTTTCCTGAGCGTCCAATAATACTATCCATATCACGTCCTCACTTTGTTGTTTTTTTGTTTTTTTGTTATTGTTTTTTTGAACTATATGACGTACACTCACACGGACCCTGGCCTTTCAACTGGATTTTATGTACCCAACCGCCGGATTACCTTGGATTACTGTTCCCGTTGGATCTGCCTTTCCTGAACCTTGATTGAACATCAGCAAAATTTGTCCGTGACTCTTACACTTTTTTCCACTTTTTTCGACTTGTTTCACCTTTATCTGTTCTCCTTCTACCTTTCTCGTCCTTCCCTTGTCTCGCCACTAATAACACCCACACCGACATTCACATCCTCTCACCATGCCTGACCTTCACTCCTTCACCCAACATCTTCAGTCCCTTCTTCGCCGTTTTCTTTCTTTTTTTCCCCCACAATGCTTGCAACCCACAAAAAACCTCTCTTACTTGCTCTTCAAAAAGACCCGCCACACTAGCCATCTCAACTTTCTCAGCCGCTGTCTCCGCCATCACGTCATACCCCGTGGCTTCCTCTTGAAATTCCACGCTCCCCCCTATTCCTCCCCCTTCATCGAGCCCACCCTTGCCCGCACCTCCCGCCTCATCATCCGTGCCACCATCCGTTCCACCCGTTCCCTCCTCCACTCCATTGACCACCAACTCTCCCAAGCTTACCTCCTCCTCTCCTCCCTCTGCCCTCAACCCTTCACCCAACCTATCCTCCGCTTCCTCCTCAATCTCAATCACCAACTCCACAATTTCCTCACACACACAAAAAATAAAAAACTCCACAACCTCCTCAACCCCCACCCTTCCGCACCCCTGACACCCTCCCCTTCAGCTCCCCCTCCCGATTCCATGCCCCCCTCCACCGCCCATTCCACACACTCACACTCCTCCCACCCGGACATCCTAACCCCCACGCCATCACCTCCCCACACCTCCAACAACCCCAACCCCACCCAACCCCATCCCACCTCTTCTCCCCCTCCTCCTCCCCCCCCCCCGCCTCTACACCTCCTCCTCCCGACCCTACTCACCCTACCACCCCGCTTCCTCACATTGTTGTGACTATACCACCCAATCTCCCCCTGTCCGCCGCTGAGCGCTCTCTCCTTGGTAGGGGCCTCCGCTTCACGCCTCTCACGCCCCATTGTGACGAATTCGGGACTCGCACTGATGTCAGCCAGTTCCTGCGCCGCATCAAACTGTGCGCGTTCTTCCATACGTCAACACAGCGTCCCGACAATCGGGACTACTTCTCGGACCTGGGACGCCGCCCATCCAACTGGACGCCGCCTCCAGGCCAATTCAGTAGCCTAGACTTGTTCGTGGATGACTGTAAGGCGTTGGTCGAGCGTTTCGACTTTAAAAAAAGACCCCTCCGGGCCAATCTCACCCGGGCCGAATCGGTCGCCCTCCGCAATCTCCGCCGCCGTGACGACATCGTCATCAAGCCGGCGGACAAAGGTGGAGCAGTGGTGGTGTGGCGCGCGGACCTTTACAGGAGGGAAGCGCTCAGCCAGCTTCACAATCCCCTCTTCTACCGCCTCCTCCCCTCCGACCCCACCCCCTCCTACCAACGGCTTGTGTCCTCCACAATCCATGACCTCATCTCCTCCTCTGCTCTCCCCGCTACCGCCACCAACCTCATCGTCCGCACACCTCGCACCTCCTCCATCTACTTCCTTCCCAAGATCCACCAACCTAACAACCCTGGCCGCCCCATTGTCTCTGCTTGCAATTGCCCCACCGAACTCATTTCAAAATACCTCGACCATATCCTATCCCCGTTAGTTGCTGCCCTCCCATCCCACATACACGACACCAACCACGCCCTTCGCCTCTTCAATTCCTTTTCCTTCCCTCCCGGCCCCTCACACCTCCTCTTCACCCTGGACATCAAATCCCTATACACGGTGATTCCACACAACGATGGTCTCTCAGCCCTCCAATACTTCCTTGACCGCCGCCCTGACCCCACACCTAGCACCCCTACCCTGCTTCGTCTGGCAGAACTCGTCCTCACCCTCAACTGCTTCACGTTCGCCGGAGATACCTACCAACAGGAATCTGGGGTCGCGATGGGGACGAGAATGGGGCCCAATTACGCCAACCTCTTTGTTGGTTACATTGAGGCCCAAGTATTCTCCCAATTCTCCGGTCCGACCCCGGAACTATACGGTCGCTACATAGATGACTGTATAGGAGCCACCTCCCTCTCCCGCGAACAGCTCTGCCTTTTCATCTCCTTCCTCTCCAACTTCCACCCCGCTCTTGACTTTACTTCCACCATCTCTGACACCTCTGTCAACTTCCTCGACATCTCTCTTTCCATCAACCCCCCCTCCAACTCTCTCACTACCTCCGCCTTCTTCAAACCCACTGACTCCCACCTCTACCTCAACTTCTCCTCCTCCCATCCATTCCACACCAAACGAGCCATCCCCTACTCCCAGTTCCTCCGCCTCCGACGTTTGTGCAGCCTGGACCAGGATTTCGAGACCCAGTCCCAGTATCTTGCTCGTCTGTTCATGCATCGAGGATACCCCTCCCACCTTGTCCAATCCGCCCTCGCCCGCGCTCGTCGAATCGACCGCACCACCGCCGTCTCTCCTCCCCCACACCAATCCCCTAACCGTACCCCCTTCCCACTCCGTTTCCACCCTGCCACCCTACCCCTTCGTCGGAGGATCCTACGGGCCTTCCGTCGCCTCCAGCTCGATCCCACTACCCACCCCATTTTCCCCAACCCACCCCTATCCGCTTTCAAACGCGCCCGCAACCTACGCGATCTACTGGTCCGCAGTACCTTCTCCTCTTCCTCCCCACCCCCACCCGGCTCCTTTCCGTGCTCCAGATCCCGCTGTCACACCTGCCCCTTCATCACCAACACTACCTCTGTCACCGGATCGAACCTAAAAACACTTCACATTCCACACAGTTTCACCTGCACCTCCTCCAACCTTATTTACTGCATCAAATGCACCCTATGCAACCAACTCTACGTGGGGCAGACGGGCCGCCGGCTGGCCGACCGTTTCACCGAACACCTAAGGGACGTTCGGCTAGGTTCGGACTCCCCTGTCGGCCGTCACTTCCAACTGCCCAACCACTCTCCCTCTAACATCTCCGTTTTTGGCCTCGCCCTGCACCATGGGTCCACTCCCTCGCGACTCCACTTGGAGCAACGCTACATTTTCAACCTTAATTCTTCTTTCCCCTTCGGACTCAACACAGCCTTCTCTTCCTTATGACTCTCCCCTTTACGTCCCTGCAACACTTTACATAATTTTTTTTTTTTAACCCCCCCCTCGTCCCCCTTACATTATATCCATTATTCTCTTGTTATTACACTTACTTTTTTCTACTTTTTATCTCACCACTACCTACACGCACACATACCCATACACCTTACATATATACCGTCCACATACATATACCGCCCACATACATGACAAACATACATACGCGCCCTCACACACACATAGCCGAACGCACATATATACACACACACACCCATATATACGCGCACGCCTACATACACAGCCGCATAC
The DNA here is from genome assembly GCF_046866305.1 of Octopus bimaculoides. Classification (NCBI taxonomy): domain Eukaryota; kingdom Metazoa; phylum Mollusca; class Cephalopoda; order Octopoda; family Octopodidae; genus Octopus; species Octopus bimaculoides. The sequence goes on along the minus strand of NC_142931.1, from coordinate 103,497,150 downwards.
ACATGCACACACATACACACAGGAGTGCACACACAAAATAACACACATACCTGGCACACATACGCACGCACACACATAAACACACACATACACACCCCTCACATACATAAAACCACACACACACACACACACACACACACACATACCCGACACACATACACATATACACACATGCACACACAACTCTCACATACACAATACTCACTCATATACATAACACATACGCACGCACGAAAACATACACAATATACACATACACGCACGCACAAGAAATATACACACACGCGCACACGGAAACACATACAGACATACATAAACACACACACACCCGTACCTAACACTCACAATCCCACACACACACGCACATCCACACATATACACACACACGCACACACCCACATACACACACACTTCTCACCAACACTACACACTCACACAGACACGCATACAATCATACATACATGGGCATAAACAACACACGCATATACAATAGCAAACGCACGCACACACACGTACACAGCAACGCACATACACACAACATACACATACACACAAACACACACGCACGCACAGAAAACATACACATACACACACGCGCACATACAAAATACACACACACACGTACACGTACCTAACACCGACAACCCCACACAAACACGAACACACACACACCCAAATAACCACCTGTTGACCTTCTACCTACACTGTCTACAGCGTCCACTAACCAGTCCTGCTACTAATTTCTTCCACTACGTCATACACACACACACACACACACACAAACACATTAACAGATAAACCACCAAACCATGCACACACACACACACACACACACATACATACGCACACACACGTTCTGTTATCACACACACACTCGCAGACTTTCGCACGCGCACCGATATTCATCTCCCTTTTTCACTCTCCTATCTTAGAAAGAACTTTTCCCCCACCACCTCCTCTTCCGGTCTTTTCATCATGTAACCTCGTGGGCATCGGTACCATTTTCCTCTTTCTCTGTCCTTCCATTCTCCGAACTTTCCATCTTTCCGACGAAGGGCTACGCCCGAAACGTCATACACTCTCTCTTTCCTTTCCTGAGCGTCCAATAATACTATCCATATCACGTCCTCACTTTGTTGTTTTTTTGTTTTTTTGTTATTGTTTTTTTTAACTATATATATATATATATATATATATATATATATATATATATATATATATATATATATATATATATATATATATATATATATATATACATGTATATATATTCTTTGTATTATTACATTATTGAACGCACACGTCCTTTTTTTTGCAAGTAAGTCTAATTTATTATTCTGACGTGACTCTATCTATCTATCTATCTATCTATCTATCTATCTATCTATCTATCTATCTATCTTTCTATCTATTTATCTATCTGTCTTCCTCTATCTTTCTATCTATCCCTCTGTCCTGGCCTCTCTGTCCCTTCCTCCTTGTTCCACTTCCTCCCTCCACCATCCTCTCTGATCTATCTGTCTTCCTCTATCTTTCTATCTATCCCTCTGTCCTGGCCTCTACTTCACTGCTATACCCTTCTGTCCCTTCCTCCTTGTTCCACTTCCTCCCTCCACCATCCTCTCTGCTCTCGTGTGACCTGTGGTCAGCTTTCTTTTCACTCCAGCCGCTGTGAAGGCAAGACGAACTACTAGCGTTCTACCTCAGATTCGCGTTTGGCCGTACGGCTTTTGAATGTTGTTTTCACTGTCCAATTTTTCCTGTCTTGGTTTGTGTTTGCCACCTTGGAATCCTCTGTGTAGTGGGTTGATCCACTACTCAGGAAGAGACTATTCTAGAGTACGTTCTGTCTTATCTTCGAAACGTCAGGTTAGAATAGAGACAGCTGATGAAGGAATGTTCCAAGTGGCTTTCCGTTTTCCTATGTGTTCGTTCCGTTGTCTGTAGTTCATTGTTCTAACGTCCTGTACCCTGATATGCATATATATACACATGTAGATGTAAGTATGTACATATATGTGTGTATACATGTATATATATTCTTTGTATTATTATATATATATATATATGTGTGTGTGTGTGTGTGTAACGGTTAAGTTTTTGGTTGAAGTTGAGGGTCACCACTTGTAATGGGAGAAATTGATTTGTGCTCCGCACCAAGAGAGTGCTCCATACATACACTGGAGCGGAGGACGCTATGATGAATTTTTAGTATATCATTTTGGCCAATGGTGGAGTCTCAAGCCCTCAACGCTTTTTAGGTGGGACAGGCATATTACATGAAGCATAAATTATCAATCTTCAGCTTTTGCTGAGTCGAAGGCCCTACTGACAATTTTCTAATTGGGCCCTGCACTTCCCAGTGCCGGCCCTGCATGTGTATGTAATTGCATATTTACATTATATATGTTCCCATATTCGTGAATACGTTGCTTACATATTTAGTATGAATGAATGCGTAATGTATACATGTGCGTATATGCTTGTGTGTATATATGTATGCATGTGTATATGCATATATGAATGTATGCATGTGTGCATGCATGCAGTATGCATGCATGTATACATACATATGTATGTGTATATATATATATGTGTGTGCGTGTGTGTGTGTATTTGTAAGTCCCATTAGACAACGATTAAAGAATTCAAAACATTTCCGTAAAAAAAAAAAAAATTAAAAAACGTTTTCCGCAGAAATTCTTTTTATCGAATAAGTTTTATTTGATCTAATTTTGTTGATGATGCAAGTAGTGGTGGTGGTGGTGGTGGTAGTAGTAGTAGTAGTAGTACTAGTTGTAGTAGCTGCGGCGGCAGCAGTGGTGATGGTATTAGCAGTGAGAGTTGTTATGACGGGGAAAAGGTAGAGGAATGTGTAGTTGACAATCTTCCATAATATTTATTTATAGATACTAAAAGTGAAAAGAAATTGAATATTCTTGATAACCGCCTATCATTCGCTCATACCCAGAGACATAGCCAGCTTTTAAAGTTAGAGAGAGCGAGCACTTAAAAAAGGGGGTCCTCGGACAACCCCCACCTCCAGAACAAAACTCCCTAGAATAAAACCCTCTAAGTCAAAGTGTAAAATAGGACAAAACTCCCTCAGTTACATTTTCTCTGTTTTCAAACTTTAATATCATTTAATACCATTAAAATTAGAAGAAAAAATATAATCTAAGTAATTTATTACTGAAGTTATCGTGAGAAATATAATCTTTCTTTGTATTTGTTTACTCCACGTGATCATGGTTTTGCCTACTTGAGCAGCGTAATTCATCATGTATAGATAAAAACATATCTCCCTTAAAAATATAACAACGCAACTATTTTTTTTTTTGTCCTAATGAGGTTTTGTCCTCAATGGCTTTATAGAGACAAGCAAAAAAAAAAAAAAGAAAAGAAAAAAAAAGAAAAGAAAAGCTTTTTAGTTCAAGGTGAAAGCCAGAGAAAGGAAACATTGATAAATATAATTTATCAAAAAATATTGAATTGTTATGGTTACATATAAAAAGAAAATTACATCACCAATATGGAACAAGCAATTCATATTTTCAAACGTATGTATTTGAATTTGTATCTTAAAAGAAAATACAATAAAGATGAAAGAATGGGAAAAATCCTGCTCGAACTAGAAAAGTTCTTAAATAGAAATTAGTTTGTAACATGTCTGTATGCTTTTCTGTTTGCGAAGTCACGATCCGCCCTTGAAGGACCCCTCGGGGTAATCTTGGATAAATGTAATCATTTGGGATTCAATCTTGATCCTACCAATGTGATGACTGATTTTGAACGTGCAAATTATCAATGCTGTTTCTCCACTTAAGCGACCACATGTGTCATCGCGTGGCTGTTTCTACCATTTGACACAAAGTACATGGAAAAAGGTGCAAAGTTTAGGACTGATTATTGCATACAAGAGTGATGATCGCGTGGAACATTTTTGTGGAATATTGGATGAACTGACCTTTCTCCCTATAGACAAAGTGACCAGTGGGATGGGTTGTCTGATGGAGAATATATCTGATGTTGAAGGACTAGAAGATTTAGTGGATTATTTCGGTAGCACCTATGTTCGGCACTTATCGTCGCATTCATCCACCAGCTCTTCCTGATGGAATAATTCCTACGGTGTGCATGAGCAGTATTCCTCCCCTGTTTCCGTCACAGTTATGGAAATGTCCATCAGGCAACCATCGATAATGAGGGTCGCACCAACAACCTATGCGAGAGTTGGAACTTTTCTTTCCATGATCTTGTGGGGCATGACCACCAGATCATCTGGAAGGCCATTGAAAGTATTAGAATGGATCAAGATCTTGTGTCAACAGCTGTGATGAAGAATTCTCGTGGTGAGCTTCCAAGAAAACGAGTCAAACGTGTCACAGAGGAGCATCAACAACGTTTGAAGAACCTATGTCTGGACTATATGAATGAGAGGAAGACCGTGGAGGAATTTCTGAATGGTGTAGGGCATAGCATGAAGTTGTAGCAAAATGAACCTCAACATTTAATGAGGTTTTCAATATTGTGTTTGTTTTAATTTTTCAAAGATGAGCATTATATAAATGCTCTTTTAATAAAGCTAATTTTTGTGATTGAGGTTACATAAGTAATATATTACACATACGACTAATTATAAAAATAAAAATCATGATTTAAGATTTTCTTTTTTTCTTCTTTTTCTTGCCCTAAGGACGTTTTGTTCTCAGGGGTTATTTTCTTAGGAGGGGGCGAGGTTGTCCTACACAAAAAAAAAGGCGCTGTGACTCATACCATTTTTTAAACTTCTTTTTCTAATATTACACGAAATATTTCATTAGTTATAATATACCTAATTGTATTCTACATTCATGAATTTCATGTTTCAGTAACAACTAATGACATGGGTAACTAAAGAGTGAAAAAAATATTGTTGAAAAGGCAAACTGCTCACACCAATAGATGTGCGCACACATACAGTGAAAGTCGTTTATCATACTCACGGATAATATTAGTCTCAAATTTTAACTAAAACCCAGCAATTTTGGGAGATGGGGTAAGTCAAATTATATCGACTCCAGTACTTGATTGGTATTCATTTTATCGAGCCCGAAAGGATAAAAGGCAAAGCCGATCTTGGCGGAATTCGAACTCAAAACGTAAAAAGCCGAAAGAAATGCCGCTAAGTATTTTGTCTGACCTGTTAACGTTTCTGCCAGCTAACCGTCTTACACCTACAAATAATGATTTCAAATTTTTTGGCACAAGTCCTGCAATTTCGGGAGAAGGTACTTATTTTATTGACCCTCGAAAGGATGAGAAGTAAAGTCGACCTCGGCGGAATTTGAACTCAGAACGTAAAGACGAACGCAATGTCGCTAAGCATTTTGCCCAGCGTGCTAACAATTCTGCCATATCACAATTCAGTCTGCATTTCTCTTCACACTCGGCACCACTTCATTCACAGGCCTTAACGAACGACTCTCCTTTTCAAAAAGTAAAACAAACACACACACACTGACACGTGCGCTCGCACATACATACATACATACAGACAGACAGGCACACACACACAGGAACACAGGCACAAACACACACACACACACACACACAAAGTATGTTACTGACACCTGGTTACTTTCTCCAAACTTGTTTTACTGCATCTACATCAACAAAATAGTTCTTTCTCTCCTAGTAGGGTATTATGTTTGCATATGTACGCGTGCACACACACACACACACACACACACACACACACACACACACACACACACTTTACTTAGACCGCTGACCTATAATAAAAACACGCTCTTCTCCGCTTTATTCTTTCTCCTAATGTAGATTTTAATCATTCTCTTTCAGCGCACACTGAATTTTAAACACTCTTCACTGACCTACGACTAACACGCCTATACAATTATATACACTTTCTTCTCCAGTAGTTTATGCTTAAATATACAATTTCTATACTCGTTTCGCATGACAACTCGATGTGTGTGTGTGCGCGCGTGCGCGCGTGCGTGTGTGTGAGTGAGTGTGTGTGTAATACTGAAATTCAATATCTCTGTTTCTGCTTTGGTGACCCGCGATTTTAGTGAAAACAATGTTGTGTCAATAAAAAGTTTTGACTAATGTGCAGTAACACAAGCCCTTTCCCCTACAATAACAACCAGTCCGAACTTTTTTGGAGTTTCTGCTCATAGCTGTGGCCATGCTGGAGCACCGCCGTTTTGCTACACTTTTATTACTGAGATCTTCCTTTGGATCTTTTTTAAAACGGGGGCCACATTTTTCATTAACGAAACACTTTGAAACTTGGAACACTGGTAGAATGTGTCATATAAAACATCTTTTTCTCTTAGTCTTCTTAAAAAAAAACAGAAATCCATAAATTATTCCATGTTAAAGTTGTCGTATTTCTGTAATTTCAACCAATCACTGACGTCCATTCAGCCGATATACATAAAGTGCCGATTACATAAACAAACGATTCTGAAACAATTAATCCTAACCCTAACCCTAACTCTAACCCTAACCCTAACCCTAGGGTTAGGGTTAGGGTTAGGGTTAGGGTTAAAGCAAATTTAAAATGAAAAAAGCAAATAAAACGAAGGTATGGAGATTAAATACGCTTTACATCGCTTAATCATCCAAAGGAGTAAATGTAAACAACTGAATACTTGTCAGTGATTGGTTGAAATTATCGAAATAAGACAATTTTTTACATGAAATAAATTCGAATACAAAAATATTTTTCTGTTCTATAACACAAAATAGATAAGTATACGAAGTTTGAAAGTCTTTCGGTACCAAAAACACTACGTAAAACATTAATGAAAAATGTGGCCCCCGTTTTAAAAAAGATCCCTTCCTTGATGTAGAATGGAGTTTGATGTAGCTACCCTCATTTGCACCTCTTGCCGTGAGGTAGGTTCATCTGGGACTCTCGACAGGAAGAGGTCCAGCCTTGATTTAAAAACGCCTACATCTACTTTGTGGAGATTCCTCAGGCTCTTTGGGAGAATATTAAAAAGCTGTAGGCCCCTGAAGCCCAGGCTGTTGCAGTAACTGGTCCTGAAGCGCGATGGCATTGCTGGGATCTTTTGCACTATGCAGTGTCGACCCGTTCTGGCATTGATGTAGCTTTCAATGCCAAAATTTGGCACAATTCCTTCCAGGATCTTCCAAATGTATATTACTACATACCTCTCCCGCCTTCGCTCTAGGGAGTAGAGTCTTAGCTGTATCTTGAAAACTGAAGTATCGTTTACTTTTATCAGTCATGTGTGTTGACGCGTGTGTGTATGTGCTTATGTACATGCACGCAGTGGAGGCGCAGTGGCCCAGTGGTTAGGGCAGCGGACTCGCGGTCATAGGATCGCGGTTTCGATTCCCAGACCGGGTGTTGTGAGTGTTTATTGAGCGAAAGCGCCTAAAGCTCCACGAGGCTCCGGCAGGGGATGGTGGCGAACCCTGCTGTACTCTTTCACCACAACTTTCTCTCACTCTTACTTCCTGTTTGTGTTGTGCCTGTAATTCAAAGGGTCAGCCTTGTCACACTGTGTCACGCTGAATATCTCCTAGAACTACGTTAAGGGTACACGTGTCTCAACCACTTGCACGTTAATTTCACGAGCAGGCTGTTCCATTGATCAGATCAACTGGAACCTTCGACGTCGTAAGCGACGGAGTGCCAACAACAACAACAACAACAACAACAACATGCACGCACAATCGCTTACACACACACACACACACACACACACACACACACACACACACACACACAATCAGTTATATTTTGAGTGCTCATACACATCTCGATAAAGAGTGAAATTAGGTATTTTTATCTGCGTTCTGTCTTGGAGACAGAACATAAATACATACATACATACATACATACATACATGCACGCATGCGTACATACATGCATGTATGCACACATGCTCACGTTCATACATGCATGCATAATGCATGCATGCACACATGCTCACATACATATGTACATGAAACCAGTCTGCTTTGAAACAAAGCTTGACCACGTCAAGCACAAATATAGCGTTAGCTCCTCAAGTGGGAAAAGATATGGCTTTTGAGCCCGGAGACTCATAAAAAAAACTTTCCACAAATATTGCAAACGTGTCTCAGTTCTGAATCTGTTATTTCGTTGTGCTTTTTGTGCATGTATAAAATGTCTCTTTAGACCCCACTCCCTCCCTCCATCCATCCATACATACATACATACATACATACATACATACATACATACATACATACATACATACATACATAGCTTATTTACTAGCCTTTAGGATATGTAACAAAATGCCTCAGCACCAGTCTTGACAAATTACAGTTACCAAAACCAGAAAAGAGAAAGCTAATTTGGATATTACAAATACAAGCCATGAATGGACCTGTAAATATACGTGAAACCCTCCCCGCCTCAAATTAACATTTAAGTACATATGCACGTATAAATGTGCAACTATATGCATGAGTTTACATACATTAAACAAAACTTACAGACCTGTACATGCACTGACTTCGAATACTTGCACATATGCACACAAACATGCACCAATACCCTGTTGATGTTATTGGAACATTAGATCTAGGTCAAAAACCGGCTGTCTCCATTGGCCAGAAATCTAGAAATAAAACTAAATAGTAATAATAATAATAATAATAATAATAATAATAATAATAATAATAATAATATTTAAAAAAAGGATTGACGTAACTCTTCACGAAGGTAAATAGTCAAAACGAAGAGCGCGATTTTAGATGTTTTATTTTTTGAACAACATTTCGACAGAACGTCTGTCTTTCTCAAGTTCAAACCAAAAGGTGATTGAAAATTCAAAATTTCAGAAACCAAACTTAGACTATGAACGTGAGTAATCAGCGTCCATACGTTGATAGAATGACATCATCAGCTTTTGTCAGTTTTTTAATAAGCAGAAAGAAAGAAAGAAAAAGGAAGACGACAGAAAAAGAAAAGAAAAAGTGAGAAAGAAGAATATTCAATCAAACAGTTTTGTATAAATTTGATGATATTCTCCTGTCATCTTATTCATTCCTCCAGGGCGTGATGTCAATAACCCGCAAACATATTTCTCCTCATACATTCTGAGAAGTGAAAGTGGGGTACATTCAGGATATTTTTTGAGAATGTGCACTTTCAAATCTTCTTCAAAATTGCAGCCGCTTGAAACGAAATGTTCAGCAAGTTCTGTTGAACTACTGTTCTTGTGCCTGACGTCGAATCTGTGCCCATTAAACCTTTTGTTTAATTGTTCCGTTGTACAACCAACATAAATCAAGTTATGTTTCGTGCATTCTGCACCGTACACTAAATGGGAATCTTTGCAGGTTCCCCCTTCTGTATAAATCATAACATTTCTATTATGATTTTTGATGGTATTCACTTCACTCATGTTGTTGCACAATGAACAGGGCTTACCTCTCTTGCGGCTGTTCTTTAAGGTACAGCGTGTAGATACTCCAATGTTCGTTTTCTTGGAGTCAGATATAGAGGTCAATAATTCTTTTATGTTCTTATTCCGTCGAAAGGCTACAATGGGCGGCTGAGGAAATGTTTGTTTGAAACTGGAATATTTTTTCACCACATGTTGGTAACTTTCATGCAACACTTTTGAAATGCCAGCGAAACGTCGGTGCCAGTTAATCACTAAAGGAATTCTGTAATCTGTTGTATTTTGTTTGCTAAGATTAGGCATGTAGGTTTTACTATCTTTGCTAATCTTGACTTTCGTGTCCAAAAATTCAACGCTAGTTTTTGAAAAACTAGACTATGGCTTTAAGTCCAATATAAAATTTACGTCTAGACGTAAATTTTATATTGGACTTAAAGCCATAGTCTAGTTTTTCAAAAACTAGCGTTGAATTTTTGGACACGAAAGTCAAGTTTTCTGGAGGCAGAATAATGACAGAGTTATTTTGCAAGCCAACGTCATCCCACATATATCTCCACCGCCGCTCCGATCATCCACATCATCTTATTCGGTCAAATCCGAAATCCCAATTTTTGAGGATAAAACGGATTTGCACTGACATAGGGGATTACTGGAAACATGCAAATGCTTTTGTATGTCATTATGTTAAACGAGGTTACAGTGAATCACGTTTAAAGGAAATAGCAAGTGAAATAGCTAAGATTAGCAAAGATAGTAAAACCTACATGCCTAATCTTAGCAAACAAAATACAACAGATTACAGAATTCCTTTAGTGATTAACTGGCACCGACGTTTCGCTGGCATTTCAAAAGTGTTGCATGAAAGTTACCAACATGTGGTGAAAAAATATTCCAGTTTCAAACAAACATTTCCTCAGCCGCCCATTGTAGCCTTTCGACGGAATAAGAACATAAAAGAATTATTGACCTCTATATCTGACTCCAAGAAAACGAACATTGGAGTATCTACACGCTGTACCTTAAAGAACAGCCGCAAGAGAGGTAAGCCCTGTTCATTGTGCAACAACATGAGTGAAGTGAATACCATCAAAAATCATAATAGAAATGTTATGATTTATACAGAAGGGGGAACCTGCAAAGATTCCCATTTAGTGTACGGTGCAGAATGCACGAAACATAACTTGATTTATGTTGGTTGTACAACGGAACAATTAAACAAAAGGTTTAATGGGCACAGATTCGACGTCAGGCACAAGAACAGTAGTTCAACAGAACTTGCTGAACATTTCGTTTCAAGCGGCTGCAATTTTGAAGAAGATTTGAAAGTGCACATTCTCAAAAAATATCCTGAATGTACCCCACTTTCACTTCTCAGAATGTATGAGGAGAAATATGTTTGCGGGTTATTGACATCACGCCCTGGAGGAATGAATAAGATGACAGGAGAATATCATCAAATTTATACAAAACTGTTTGATTGAATATTCTTCTTTCTCTCTTTTTCTTTTCTTTTTCTGTCGTCTTCCTTTTTCTTTCTTTCTTTCTGCTTATTAAAAAAACTGACAAAAGCTGATGATGTCATTCTATCAACGTATGGACGCTGATTACTCACGTTCATAGTCTAAGTTTGGTTTCTGAAATTTTGAATTTTCAATCACCTTTTGGTTTGAACTTGAGAAAGACAGACGTTCTGTCGAAATGTTGTTCAAAAAATAAAACATCTAAAATCGCGCTCTTCGTTTTGACTAATAATAATAATAGTAATAATAATAACATCTAGCGTGACTCGTGAATATTTCACGGAATTAATAGCAAACCCATTAGGTTATTTCTGAAAACTTTATCCCAAAAACATGAATGCGTAGCCTGTGTTGTGTCTGTATGGAAAGACAGTCGTTCATCTGCTACTCATTGAAAAGTGAAAGAAATTGGAATACGATGATTACTTGAATTTTCAATCACCTTTTGGTTTGAACTTGAGAAAGACAGACGTTCTGTCGAAATGTTGTTCAAAAAATAAAACATCTAAAATCGCGCTCTTCGTTTTGACTAATAATAATAATAGTAATAATAATAACATCTAGCGTGACTCGTGAATATTTCACGGAATTAATAGCAAACCCATTAGGTTATTTCTGAAAACTTTATCCCAAAAACATGAATGCGTAGCCTGTGTTGTGTCTGTATGGAAAGACAGTCGTTCATCTGCTACTCATTGAAAAGTGAAAGAAATTGGAATACGATGATTACTTAATGCACTTTATATATACATTTTATATACTTTATGCACAATTTTATAGACACAGCACTCATAAAACAAATATTCACTCTTATTTTTCCCACAATATATATATGTCCATCCCGTACATAGGATACAACCTTTAGTTAAATTGCATATGTCTGCCACCTAAATAAGTTTGAATATTTCACGGAATTGCATTTATGCGCATGCGTTAAGTGATAGATGATATAAAAAACTTAGTTCAGTTTTTAAAAAAATACACTTTTCCCTATCTAATCACCACCACCATCACCTCCATCTCCACCACGACCACCACCATCATCATACAGGGCAAAATGCCTAGTGGCATTTCGTTTGTCGTTACGTTCTGAGTTCAATTCCGCCGAGGTTGATTTTACCTTTCATTCTTCCGGGGTCGATAAAATAAGTACTAGTTAGTCACGTGGGTTGATGTAATCGACTTAACTCTCTCGAAATCTCTGGTCTTGTGCCAAACTTTAATAATTCTAGAGGGAATAGGAATTTTCTCAATGGCATTAGTAATATGTAATGGTTTATAAGTCTGTCTCTGTTATGATATCATAATTAGGTTAGAAGATGGTCAGAATTTTCTTCCTTACTAGACGAAAAACGTAAAAAATATAAGCTATTGTTTCTCTCGTAACATATATTTCCTTTTATTGTTCTCGTCATTAAATATACTAATTTTATGAATGCCGTATACGCAACTGAGGTAGTGTTTAATTAACATAACCATCTACGTATTCTATTTTATGAATACACACTGTCGATAGGCGAGATAACTTGCTGTGTTAAAAACAATAAATATCGGAGTGAGATGAAGGTTTGTCCCAGTAACGGCCAACCAGAGTGCCAGATGTTTTTCGGCTTTTTTGGGGTTCTTTTCAATGGTGTATACTCGTAGCCAGTCACATGTTCGGTCGAGAATTCGCCTTTTCTGATACAGGAAAACGTGGATAAAACATTCACTGATGTTACGAACAGCAGGACGTAACATCTTTTATAGATTTAGGACGAATTTTCGTCTCTCTAATATTTATTGTGTTTTTAACACAGCAAGTCTTTTAAACAAAGACATGTTACCTTTGGAAAAATACTGAAGTAACAAGCCTATCGGAACAGGCAAAGGGTTACTTATTGAAACTGACAGAAAGACCGTTTTATATTTCTGAGAAACTGAATATTACTTCTAATAACATAGAGAGTAGAGATCTTTTATCTTTTGTCGTTTACTTGTTTCAGTCATTAGGCTGCGGCTATGCTGGGGCACCACCTCGAAGTGATTTTAGTCGAACGAATTTTTAAAGTACTCTTTTTAAAGCCTGGTACTTATTCTGTTGGTAACATAATCCTCTGGGGACATAAACACACCAATACCGGTTGTCAAGCAGAGGTAGTGGACAAACGCGCGCGCGCGCGCGCAGAATAAGCTTCTTTCAGTTTCCGTCTACGAAAACCACTCACAAGGCTTTGGTCGGCCCGAGGCACTCGCTCAAGGTGTCACGCAGTGGGACTGAACCCGGAACCGTATGGTTGAGAAGCAAAGCTCTTCCAATACAGACACGCCTGTACCTAATGTATTAGGACACTTTGTAAGATTTGGCATACTTTAGGGATTGGGACACTTAAACTCTTAATATTGTATTTGTTTCACGCACTGGGTACTATGTTTTTTCTCGGACAAAATATTGGATCTTTCCGACCTAATATTAATCAGAGCTTATAAAATAGCTATTACAACTTGAAAAACAAGTATGCTTCTATTTTTAATCACATGTCGAACTAACCCAGGTGCCATATATTAGTTATGCTTTTATGCTTTCCCATGTTCCAGCGAAGATCCTAACATCGTCACGTATGAAAATTTGGATTCATGTCGAATGTACTTCAGCTGAAAAGATCTTTCTGAAACAAACAGTAACACATCATTTCTGTTTTGGCAATGTTTTAAATTTAGATCAGTTTATTCTTTATTTGCATTCTGCACAATATCGATGAATCTATAAATGTTACACAAAAGACACACGTGAAATATAAACAAAACTGGTTTGAAACATTTGTTCAAATGGTTCAAATTTTCTGACATTTCACACGTGTAACTACAAAGAGGTGGTAAGACGAGATAAATGCATTTCCTATTCATTTCAGCAGCCATATATAAAGGAGGTAAGTTAAGGGAAAACAACAGAGCGTCGAAGTAAATGCGTTGCTGTTTTTAGTTTGGTTCTTCTTAGTCCTGGGATCAAACCATTTCAAGTCAACTTACATTTCTTTATTGCTACTTTGTCAATTAATCTCTTTATGTTACACCCAACATCCCCTTGAAATCAGTCCATATATTATCAAATTAACATAACCATCAATATATCATATTCAATGTATTTACACTAATAATGGGCCAGTTACTGCAGTATTTGTCCTGTGGTAACATTTCTTATAGACTTGTTGCGTTAAAAATACAATAAATATAGGAGAAATACCAAAATTCGTCCCAGCAGCTTCCATCGAAAGCACCAGACGTATTTCAGCCTTCTTGGACCTTTTCAATGGCGCGTACTTGCAGCTAGTCGCATGCTCGTCGTCTCTGATATGGAAAAAACTGGATAAAATGTTCACTAATGCTGCAAATAGCCTTCCGGCTCATTAAAAATCCGGTATACGCAACTGAGGTAGTATTCGATTAAAATAGCCTTCTGTGTATCATACTTAATATAAACACACAGTCAATAAGCCAGTCACTGTAGCATTTCTCCTGAGATAACATCTCGTATGGAGTTGTTGTGTTAACACAATAAATATTAGAGAGACGAAAATTATATATATATGTATGCATGTATATCTATCTATATACGTATATGCATGTGCATGCATATATATATATATATATATATATATATATATATATATATATATATTACCTTATACCTACCTGTCTGTCGTTAAACTGCGGCCATGCTGGAGCATATACATACACATTCACATACATGTATGTACGTATATATATATATATATATATATATATATATATATATATATATAAACAATATATGAGTATATGCATATATGTACATGTATGTATATACGTTCATCTACATGTACATATAGATACATAACTGGGTCCATGACGTGGCAAAAGAACAAGGACAAAATGGTAAACAAGGTGCAACAAACAAGCAGGCCACTTAGAAACATCCCCTTCATCAGCTGCCACCATTAAAACTCCGGCGTTTCGAAGAATTAAGGCAGTACGCATCGTTAAAATGATTCTTCCCACGAACACAAATTAAATTGTTTTCGTGGAGGGTAGTGGCGGTGGATCTTGCAGGCATGAAGTGAATTCGATCCACCATGGCCAAATTTAAATTAACAGTTCAACAGAACTTTTCTTATGGTAAAACAATAGTTTTTCTGTGACAGCATTTTACATTTGCCAGATTGCCTTAGCTCAGCCGAAATAATGTCTTCACCACTTGACCTTTCTAACCTCTTCTATTTCACCAAAAGCTAGAATTAAGATAACAAGACCGCCAACTAAATTTATTGTTCTCAATGATATGTCTATCCAGAAGGATAGTTATAAAAACAAGAACCCCCAAGCAAAAATCAGTTAGTCTCTTGGTGACAACTCAGTTAGCCAGTGACAACTCGAGTTGGTGAGTTAGTGAGAACCGAGTCTGGCTGACCGGCTGAACAAGCGCCGTCTCTAAAGAAAAGGGCACAAAGAGAACAACTATGGTAACTTACCAACGGAGCAGTTGTTTCGTCCCACACTCTCTCACTTTCACTAATTCAATTTCTCTTCTCTGCACATTACCATATCTCTCTCTATGGTTTACTACTACAATAAGAACATACAGGCTGAAATTAACTTTTTTTACTTCGCATTCTTTTGGATTTCATCACCTGCCCGTCGAGGTAAGGTATATACAATGTACGGTAAATAAATATTTTCTTCACAACTTCAATCACTGTTCTTTCATCTTTACATAATGACAATCAACGAAGAACCAATCCTTACAAATAGATTACATCCATTCTACTGTGTATCAACTATCGTTCTTTCATACTAATATTTACAAATCAAACTTTTACCGTTTACAAACAAATTTTACTGTTACAACTGGTGACTTTACTGTCACAAACTGGTGATCCCGACGTTGCACCATAACAGGCATCGGTTACAAATATAAATCTCAGTCATTACAACTGGTGACACTCGACTTCAAAGAAGAATCTACCTTTACATATATGTCTATATCTATATATATGTATACGCATATATGTATATTTGTGTGTGTGTGTGTGTGTGTGTGTGTGTGTGTGTGTGTGTGAATGGCGAAGAAACTCCACTTTTTAAAAATAAATTAGGATTCTGTCCAACATATCTCTTTACACTGGAGTACGCATAGGCACACACATTTATCCGTATATATGTACATAACTCAGTTGATAACTGTACACTTATTATGTAACGCTAAATGGTCTTTATCAAATGTATAAATTGCAACCTCGGAGAGAACAGACTTCAGTTTCACGAGCAATCAAGTAATTACTGTTGTGCTTTTAGTTGCAAAAGTTTATCTATCTATCTATCTATCTATCTATCTATCTATCTATCTATCTATCTATCTGTCTATCTGTCTGTCTGTCTGTCTGTCTGTCTGTCTGTCTGTCTGTCTGATTCATTGGCGGTTTTACGCTCACATTCGTACGCACATACGTACATACCTACATACATACATACATACATACATACATACATACATACACGTACACACGCACATACATACATACATACATACATACATACATACATACATAAATCCATACATATGGCATGGAGTACCGACAAGTTTATGAAATCTCACTTAGATCCTCTCCAAGTACATACAGCATAAAAAGCAGAAATTGTTGACAGACAACAAATGCATACTGTGGAAGACCAAAACTGAAGACATCAACCATATTACTGCCAATTGCGTGAGAATGCCTTCTAGATATTATCTTCCCATGGTGCTTAACGCGGTGGCTAGAACAGCCTGGAACAGGATAACTAAAAAGAAAAAATCTACATACGAAGTTGACTTTATTGAGACCTATGGGTCAGAAGAATATTGGTGGAACTTAAAAATTAGAACAGGCCACCACAAGGAAAAATATATTGTGCTGTGGAAATCAGCTGCCCCTTGGACAATAATGTGGTTAGAAAAATACAAAAGAAAGAGGACATATATGGACTATTGGTAAGGAGTTTTCAAATCCAGTACCCAAAATACAGTTTCAGCTTCATACCTATTATTATTGGAGCAAGAGGATACATACCAACCCGTTTAGAGCAAAGTATAATTGAACTTGAGTTCTTGAGGGACAAAACGCAAATCCTTAATTCATATACTACATATGATCACGATATCTGGGGCTATAAAAATCTGCAAAACCTTAGGATTTAAAGGATGGTGAACAAAACAAGATGCTTTTGCTTCACCGAGTCAAAATTTACTCTAAATTAAAAAGAGAAAGAGAAAAACATACATACATGCACACTTTATGTGCATGTATGTTGTATGAAAAACATACAATATGCACACGTGCGTACATACATACATACATACATAGAAGAATATCATGTATGTATGTATGTATGTATGAAAAAGTTTGTTACGAGGCTAGAAACCGTTTCTTTCTTCATAGATGAGCATGAAAACGCACACACACGCACGCACGCACGCACGCACGCACGCACACACACAAACACACGCACACACACACACACACACACACACACACACACACACACACACACACACACACACACACACACAGAATTGTGGCATTCGTTTTTGTGTGTCAGTGTAGATGCTCCAAGTGAATTTGTGCACTTTCTGGTGCATGGTGACAACTGGTTCTTGTATCGAACATCTTTTGAAAATAAGGCCTGTACGTTGTGTCCCTTGCTTGACTAAAGAATAATATTAGCTAACATGTAATATTCTCACAATCTTTTACTGTACTCTGGATATTTCTGCTGATAAAAACACGAGAAATAGTTACATCCATCTTTACATTGGGTTGTAAATATTATTTGGTCACAGTTTACCCAGTATAGTGGATATTAATGTAGTTTAGAAATAGACATGCGATGTGTGATGTGTGACTATAAATAAACTAGAATGTCGTGAACCTTGACCTTCGACTTAATTTAATAAAGTTTGACTACCTCAACCAATGATTCCCACAGAAACACAACAAAGACATAATTAACGGCTCTCAGTACCGAAATAATTAAATAAATAAATAAGAACAAGCTACTTTATTAATATTAACCTAGTTATTAAAGAGAGAAGTTAGCCAAGTGTTATCAATCGTATCTGTCGGTTAAGTGAGTGTTTAAAATTATTAATAGAGATACTTAGAAATAATAAATTGCTGGAAAAAAATTTTAGTAACGCTCTTTCATTGTACTTTTTATATCAAGCATGAGCAAGCTTTCTCAATAAGGGGTGGCATGCGACATGGCTCATCATTTGGTGGGCGGTATTACTAAAAAGATTCGAGGAAATTTTTTGTTAGGCTTGCCACTCAGAAAATCACACAGGCCACAGTTTGTCCACGACTGCTTTGCATGATCACTGAACCAAAAGAAAATAGAAACTTAATCTCTGAATTTACACCCTCCTACCTGAAATAAAGAAGATAAACTGGACATTGTACTTTCTGGTATAAAAAGTCATCAGACTAACATTTGGAATATCTTTTAAACAACTGATTTAAGTCTGTTCTGTCAGAAATGATAGAGCTGGATAACAATCGTTTTAAGAATTCAAGTTGTTTTGCAATCGAATTGCTTTCATGTTGCAACACCTTAATAAAGAGAAGGATATTTTATATAATGCAGGCCATGACGCTACTAAACCTGAAATTAAAGACAGGATGATTAATGATGGAACTCGATCCAAGCCAATTTGGGACAAAAGAGCATCAACAACTCTTCCAATTACTCTTATGGCCACAACTCCTAAAATTTCTCCAGTTTTATCACTTTGTTATATTTCTTCCCGCATTCCTCTGAAATTTAGTTCTGCGAATATTTCTTCATCCCCATCCCGATGCAATTCATTTTTTGCTAATATTTCCTCATCGTTTTCTTAAACGAATTCCAATAGGACAACTTAGTATTAACTTCATCTATCTGAGAAGATATCGTCCAATCGCAACGTCTTATTTAGATTCGGACTGGAAATACACATTTTCCATCCCTGTGAGGTTTAAATGAATTTGTAAGAGAGCCTACAGAGAATAAACAAGAATTATTGCTAGAAAGATCGCACGATCGAAGTCCCCGTTTCTGGGTAACGCGAAAGTAGTAATAATAACTGCTTGGTGTTTCATAATGAAGCATCTAATTAAAAGTATTTTGTCTCATACTCTATGGTTTCCACCCGAAACAATGTTAACAATTCTTTCAAATTTGGGCACAATACCAACAGTTTTAGAGCAGAGGGTAATCGCAATGATCCCAATGCTTAACTGGTACTTATTGTATCAACCCCGATAGGATGAAAGGCAAAGTCGACTTATTCTTTTCGAGATTTCAACATCTATGCTTCAGTGAGGGTGGATGAGTATATACATATAGGCGCATGTATGTGGGTGTGCGGGCGTATGTGTATGTATGGACATGCGCGCTTACGCGATTACTATGAACATTTTTACTTCCTTACCTTTACTCTCTCCCCTTACTTAGCGGTCATTCTAATAGCTCTTTTGTCTTAATAACGGTCAATCACACAGTAATTTCCTTTTCGATGGCCCGATAACTGAAGAGATGCCGGCGTGGGTTTCCGCTCCGACATCCGAAACTCGGAGTTTTATCATGGCTACCGAATAATTGTCACATATATTTACAGATATATTATATATATATATATATATATATATATATATATATATATATATATATATAATGTAATATAATATAATATAATATAATATAATATAATATAATATAAAATATAACATATATATATGATATACATACATACACGCATACATACATATATTAAAGGAAAAGGAAAGCAAAACCAAAGCAGGACGAGTATCTGAGGTCATTGAGAATATTTAATTAGAGTAAAGTGAATCAAAAATGGAGAAGAAGTCATTTATGTCATACAACTGTTTCTGGGATATCCTAGGTGATGGGTCAACATCATATTTCACACGCTCGAGTACACTCCGACGTGGCAAGATCTTTTGCTGCAGAAATAAATTCAGGAGAAAAAGCATAAATATTTTCGTGTGAACGTATTAGATATGTCTTCGCATGAAAATATTTCATTCAACGCTGCTTTGCGTGACCTTATTTAATTAATTCTAGTACATTACCAAACGTACCGTTCGCTACTCTATTAAAAAAAAAAAAAATATATAGTTCGATCTTTTCGGTTTGAGAAGGAAAGATTTGATATTCGAAGCAGACGACTGGAAAGAATACAGAAACGTATTTGTCCTACGATCGCTTGACGTCAGTCACTGCCCAATGTGTTTTTCACACATATCGTCTGGAAGAGAATTTTCTCCCGAAACTATTTCCGCATCGGAAGCTCTTCCCACATCCGAGTCTACTCGAACGTGTTAAATATGACTTAAAATGAATATAGTTCATTCAACGCTGCTTCCTGAAACTTTACACACACACACACACACACACACACACACACACACACACCACACACACACACACACACAAACACACACACACACACACACACACACACACACACAATCACGCGCGTGCACACATGTACATATATAATGTATATATGTATATCTATGTATGTGTTGAGTGTATATTTGCGTGTGCATGCGCGCGCGTTTATCAGATGGTTTCGGTCTCGTGATCCTACAGTCCCGTGAACCTTTTGTCTGGAGGCCTACGACCGGTTTAAACTGCTCACATCTAGTCATGTCTCAAAAGAAACATTGAATGCACGATCAATAAATATAAAAATACAAGGACAAGTAACTATTATTACGCCTCATATGTTTAGAAAATATCTTCTTCAGTTTGTTGATCAGCAAGTTCCTGTTTATTTATTGCATATATAATATATTCACATTTCTCTGCTTTCCTCTTTCCTGTTTTTCTCTCTGACTATATCTTTCTATTTATAGAGATGATCATTTTTCTTCCTCGTTCTTTTTTCCTTTCAGTTTATTACATCCCCCTTTCCTCTATCTAGTCTTTCCTTTGTTATATTTCCCTTCTCTCTTTCTCTCTCCCCCTCTCTCTCTAACTCTCTCTCGTTTAATCTTTTGTCCTCAGAATTTTCTTTAACTAGGACACGTTCATCTCACCAGAAATTAAATTTCTGATGAGTAATTACCCGTCCTCAGTGTGAGGAAATCACTGGCTAGTGATGAAGGCTCTCTCCACTTGCAAATACTATATATTTTTTTAAGCGACAAACAGTCGCTATATATATATATAGAGAGAGAGAGGGGACAAACAAGGACAGACAAAGGGATTAAGTCGATTACATCGATCCCAGCGCTTAACTGGTACTTATTTAATCGACCCCGAAAGGATGAAAGGGAAAGTCGACCTCAGCGGAATTTGAACTCAGAACGTAACGGCAGACGAAATACCGCTAAGCATTTCGCCCGGCGTGCTAACGCTTCTGCCAGCTCGCCACCTTAAAATTGAAGTATATTGCAATAGAACTGGTAGTGACGACCAAGGCCAGTTTCAAGCCAATTAGACAGATTTTTCAATTTGGACCCCACACCAAGAAAGGGTCGCACACACGCTTGACTTGTTATAAAACATTAAAACTTTCATATGAGCTTTCAGTTTTTGGTATGTCACTGTAGCTAACGGTGGATCCTCAAGCTTTCAATGCTTTTAAGCTGGGACTGGTGTACTACACGAAGCATAAAACATCAATCCTCAGTTTTTGTAGAGCAGAGGGTCCCACTGACAATTCTCTAACTGAGCCCTGCACTTCCTAGCACCGGCCCAAATTCTCCGAAAAAGAATTGGTTCGTATAGCCTTAGTGAATCCACAGAAACAACGCCACCTCTTCCAGTCGGTTCTGTCTCTGTAGCTCATAAACTGTGCAGGATTATTGCATTGCTCACATATAACTGTGTTGGCTATCATGTTGTTGGCATCCTTTTGTCTCGGGAGACAATGGAGTTGCGCATTCACTAATCCAGTCTGGCTTTTACATTTCATGCCCTCCAGTTTCCTCTCCAGTTTTGCTCAGGCCTGGGCTAGGTGTAAGAAAATCCTGGGTAGCCCAATCGTCAGGATTCTTCCCTCGACCTTCCTGACGTAGTCTAAAGGACTGCAGAGCATTACGTTTGGCACCAGCTTGGTTTCAGGAGCTGCCGGAAGAGTGTCGAGTCGAACACTAAACCGCTACGGAGTTCCATTCCGGATTTCTTTGAAGGTTATCTCCTTTCCGTAACCCTGGATAGGGGCCCATTCTGGGTACTGTTAGCTGGAGCCAGCTGAGCCCCGGACTCGTGTCACGCAGGGTCGTCACTCCCTGAAGTAGTGAAGAAAATCGCTACCCACTACCCATGTATCGACATACAAACCACCCAACTGCCTTCTCAGTGTGTGCGTGAGTAGGTATAATATGTCGGAACGGTGTACCTTAGCTACTATTTTTGAAATACTTAACACCTCACTAAAATGTACTATACTTCTAGGTGCCTGTGGATATTGTTTGTATAATGAGGGAGCTTTTATGTCCTTTTAATGCAGTTTTAGTAGTCACTGTCATCACAAATGGTTTCTGCGGCAATGTACTTTCATTTTTATTTATGACAATTTATTTTCACTTTTTACGACGATAAACTGCATGTTAATCCTCAATTACGTTGCTATAATGTTTAAAATCTTGGTTATTGAATCAGTCTACAGCAGGGGTCGACTCTGTTGGAAATAATCGAAACTGCACTGTGTTTGATATTTGTTCACAGGCGTGGCTGTTTGGTAAGAAGCTTGCTTCTCAACCACATGGTTCTGCGTAACACCATGGACAAGTATCTTCTACTATAGCCTCGGCCAGACCAAAGCTTTGTGAGTGGATTTGGTAGACGGAGATTGAAAGAAGCCCATCGTGTATGTGTGTGTGTGTGTGTGTGTGTGTGTGTGTATCTTTGTGTCTGTGTTTGTCCCCACCACCGCTTGACAACCGGTGGTGGGGTGTTTACGTCCCGTAGCTTAGTGGTTCAGCAATACAGATCGATAGAATAAGTACCAGGTTCGAAAAAAGAAAAAAGAGTACTGGGGTCGATTTATTCGACTAAAAATTCTTCAAAACCGCAGTCTAATGACTGAAGCAAGAAGAAGATACAAAATCCTTTTCATCCCTGAAGCCTTATCAATACCACCATTATCTATAGATCTAAGTTCGATCCGCCTTATATTCACTATGAACGTATTAGCTGACCCGGTATCAGACCAATCGTAGGAATTATCTTTTTTCTTTTACCTTTCTCTTTTACTTGTTTCAGTCATTAGACTGCAGCCATGCAAGGGCACCGCTGTGAAGAAATTTTAGTCGAATGAATCAATACCAGTACTTTTTCAAAAGTCCAGAACTTATTCTATCGTAATCTTTTGCCGAACTGCTAAGTTACAGGGTTTTAAACACACCAACACCGGTTGTCAAGCGGTGGTGGGGGACAAACACAGGCACGCACACACACACACATACACACGCGCACACGACGGGCTTCTTTCAGTTTCCGTCTACCAAATCCATTCACAAAGCTTTGGTCGGCCTGGGCTATAGGAGAAGACATTTCTTGCCCAAAGTGCCATGCAGTGGGACCGAAGCCGGAACCATGTGGTGTGAAGGTCAGCGTCTTACCAGCCACGCCTGCGCCTACGTATTATGTCAACATATGTAATATAAATCTGATATTTTGTTTTTACAATCCTAAATTAATTTTAAACGTGACTTAAATAATTAGAACTTGGTATTTTGATCTGAAATTCAAATTAGAAACTCGAGCACGCACACGCTCAACACATATCAAATAACTGAGATTTGGATTCCCTACACATGTTGAATTGAAGGACGAGTGGGTATTTTAAAACGGTGGCTACGATGTGTCCGTCAGCAATGGTTTCGTGACTCTTGTTTACAAAGTAATTCGACACTTATTTGTTCGACTAACGGCAGCATGTCTTTGCTCTTTTCATAAAACAGCTCATACAAAGCTGAATAATAGATTAAAATTTTCTTTTTATTCTTTTGTAATATCGTTAGTCTATCTATATCTGTGATGAAAGAGAGAGAGAAAGAGAGAGAGAGAAATGTGAACTATTGATATACGTACAATTATCTAAGAAAGGAAGTAAAAAAAAGATTTAAAAAAAAAAACAGCTCCTACTATGTATCAAATAGTTCTCCCTGATTACCAGATTGGCAAAAATACCTTAAATTTGTTATTTTAGCGGGAAATTTAGATTATTTTAGATTTCTTTTTCTTATTATCTATGTTTATCATGGGGAATAATTTTCTTTGTGTCGATCTTTTTTATAGTGTTTAGAATCTGCTATATTTAAAACACATTTACCCGAATTGTCTTTAAAAAAATATCTTAGACAAAAACAATAACTTTCGGCTCTATAAGTATTATTGTAACTAATTTATTCAACTCTTAAACGAATAAACTTGTCAGGGTAAGAGGTCAATGCACAATTACTGACATTGATGTTTTTTTCAAAAAAAGACTGCCGAAACAGATAAAAAGTTTTTAGTTCATGTCCTGTTGACGCTTCCAAACCCTTGACTGGTGAGATTGAGACGGTCGGTGTTTAATTAGAATATCTGTAGATGGACAGTGGCTGGAAACATCGTGGGTCAAGAGCTCAAAACGATTGCTGTTCTGAAGAAGATTTGGATCTTTCTGATTTAACGGGCAGCACTTTTCATTAATGTTTTATGTAGTGTTTTTGGCACCGAAACACTTTCAAACCTCGTATACTTGTATATTTTGTGTTATAGAACAGATAAAAATTTTTGTATTCGAAGTTATTTCATGTAAAAAATTGTCGTATTTCGGTAATTTCAACCAATCACTGACGTCTATTGAGATGAAAACAATTACTGCCGTGGAATGTAAACAACGGTGTCATGGGATCTTTTCCCTTGAATAAAATTAGTGCCGTTGTTTGTCAACAACTATCCGTGTTACTGTTAGTTATGACATCGTTCGTGCGTTTGTACTGGTCTTAGCTTTATGGTTTTAGGGTTAGGGTTCGGGTTTTAGAATTAAGGTTAGTTTTAGGATTACGGTTAGGGTTATGATTATTTTTGCCATAACTTCACTCATAGCCCTAATCCTAACCCTAAAACCCTATAACTCATAACCATAACCCTAACCCTAACCCCAACCCTAACCCTAAAACTTTAACCCTAACTCTAAAACCCAACCCTAACCCTAACTCTAAAACCCGAACCCTAACCCTAAAACCCTAAACCCTTACTAGGGAATAATGATATAATTAAACAGGGAATAACACTCTTGACACCGGCAAAAATTATTGTTTTATAAAAATAGCAGTAACTGTATTCAGCTGAATAGACGTCAGTGATTGGTTGAAATTACAGAAATACGACAACTTTAACATGAAATAACTTGCAATATATAAATTTTTGTTAAGAAAGCTAAGAGAAAAAGATGTTTTATATGACACATTCTACCAGTATCCCAAGTTTGAAAGTGTTTCGTTAAGAAAACAAGTGTTGCCCGTCAAATCAGAAAGATCCGAAGATTTTGTATTTTGTTAAATTTCTTCCGGTAACTTGAAGTATTTCAAATTTTCTTCAGATTATTGTTAAAAAATGTAGTTTTGATGTAATGTTGATGACGATTAACAAAATCTGAATTTTTAATACAGGATTATAGGAAACATAATAGCGATGACGAGTAGAAAAGAGATGGATATGCTAGGTGAGCCTTTTGGGATACATCTCAGTTGCTTCTGCACACAGCAGCAGTACCGTCTCTGATATGTGAGCAGAATCCAGATTTTAATCATCCCTAGGGGAAGATTTTGTCCACTAATTACATGGATAATCTCAGTTGATCGGAGTTTTCTATCCTACTATATTACATAGATAAGACCTTACTGAGGTATTATCCTTCAGCAATATTGTAGACACCTGTAATCAACATTACTATATTCCGTCTTTTTCAGTATTTACTGATCAATCAGTTCTACTTCTGGCAACTGAACTGAATATACTTTGTTGCAGAGGTCCAGTAAGACTGAAAACAGTCCGTTGCAGTCATCAATTGGTTTTCAAAGAATCGGTCTGCATTGTGTATAACATTCTTAAATTCAAATAAGCTGGTTTGCCCGAGTTTACCTTCCCTTTGCGTTTTTTTAAAAATTTTATTTCGAACACCATGGACAACGTCAACTGATTTAAGTTATATATATGACAACCTAACATATACATTATATATATGACAACCCAACATGTTCTAATATAGAGCATAACCTTTGTGGAAAGTTGGTTAGGGCTGAAGTAATGCGGGGTGAAGTTTTGAGGATTAAATTTTTGTAAATAATTGGATAACGAAAGATTTTCAAATATTGAGTGGATAGTATTTTCAGCGACATTGAGAACTATTAGTTCGGTGCGTATCATAAAAGGAAGGTTTCATGTTTAGTCGTGATTTTCATATGACCAGTAAGTGTGTCCAAGTGCTGCTGTTGGAGTTTAGGTTGTCGACCCAGTTGAATGATGCTTTCCAGATCAGTGTAGATTGATACAGTACGATTCTGATCTGAAATATTTAAGTTGCGCCTGTTATTATTATTTTTATCTCTTATTTGTTTCAGTGATTAGACTGCGGCCACGCTGGGGCACCGCCTTGAAAGGTTTTAGTCGAGCACATTGACCTCAGTATCTTCTTTTAAAGTCTGGCATTTATTCTATCGGTCACATTTGCCGAAATGATAATTTACAGAGACGTAAACAAGCTAAGGCTGGTGTCAAGCGATGAGTGGTGACACAAAGACACATGCGCACGCACACATACATACATATGTATGCGCGTGTATGTGTGTGTGTGTGTGAGTGTGTACACGAGGGGCTTCCTGTCAGTTTACATCTACTAAAATCACGCTATAGTAGGAGACACATGCCTAAAGTTCCACGCAGTGGGATTGAACACGAAACCACGTAGTTTTAAGGCAAGCTTCTTAACCACACAGCCATGTAGATTATACCTGTTAAGAGACTGTGAAGGATGGTATTATCTGTGTTAAAAGACCTGGAGAGTGGACGGTTAATGAACAGATGGAAGAGAGTGTGAAACATAACGGAACCTTGGAGTACATGGGAATTTATTGTTAGAGGCCGAAGAGAGGAAACCAGTGCACGCTTTGAAACAAGTTGTTGAAACATGTTTCAATTATAAACCTTTAAATATTTTGATTACATTAAGTATCCGGGATCTGCGATATGAGGCTAATACTTGGCATAAAGAGGTTACAGCTCTGACTGCGCACCAGGATGCAAATAAGCACTAGCTTCATATTTCACATTAGCTATCGATGTTAATGTCGACCTCTTCTCAGTGATTGGATCACGGAATTAGTCATGCTAATTATTTGATTGTTCTTACTTTTGTTCCTTTTAATTTGATAAAGAGAATTATAATTAAGATTTTCAAATTATGGTAATGATGACATACGTAGCCGGAAAATCTCTTTCTAGTACATTATTAATTAAAACAAAAAAACCCACACAATCTCTAAAGGTGATCGCATTATTGAAGTAACGAGCAAGCTTGCCTTTTAGTCCAACCACCGAGAAAATAGAAAATGTGAGACAGAAGAAGAAGAAGAAGAAGAAGAAGAAGAAGAAGAAGAAGAAGAAGAAGAAGAAGAAGAAGAAGAAGAAGAAGAAGAAGAAGAATTGGGAGAAAGAGCTACAAAAAATTGATAATATTTTGTAAAAGAGGGCATATTAATCAGGTGAGTGGATCACTGAGAGAACTCATTCTAATTTTATTGTTGCAAAACCTGCAGTATTTGAACTTGTATCACATTAAAGATATTGTAAAGTAATAATTCCGGGTGTGACTCGACTGTTTGTGCTCACTTTCCACTCTGAGACAAGTGGTTTCTATTGATAGAACACAACAATCCAGTAGTTTACAGGGTATGGATAGTGGGTTGTTGCGTCGTTCATGCCTTCTTCAAGTAAAATTACTTTCAGCTGAAGACTTAAAACTCCAATCACAGTTCAACACACAGAAGGAAAGGCAGGAGTGTAAGAAATGGATCCATAATGAAATCATCAATGGGAAATAGAAATAATTGAGTGTGTGAGTGTGTGTGTGGGTACACAATTACTACTTTTATATTATAGTTTCATGATTGCTTTCAGCATGAAACTATTTCGTAACAACATTAATTGGTTATCATGAAGCTATGATCTATCTATCTATCTATCTATCTATCTATCTATCTATCTATCTATCTGTCTGCCTGCCTGTCTGTCTGTCTGCCTGCCTGACTGCCTGCCTGTCTGTCTGTCTGTCTGTCTGTCTATCTATCTATCTATCTATCTATCTATCTATCTATCTATCTATCTATCTATCTATAAAGCAGAGTTTGTGTGTGTGTGAGAGTACGTACGTATGTTCCTCATGCATTCGAAAACTTAGTTACCGATTTTGATGAATGGGGTATCAAAAGATTCAGTAATCTTTCGGCTACCAAATAAATTTCGTTTTCATTTACATATTTGCATTATAAAAATTTAACATTATAATCTTTCTATAAGTCAACTATCGTAAACGACATTTTATACGACGACGACGACGACGACGTCACATCTATTATCTATATATTAGCAAATGTCTGTGTATTTGTATATCTGTGTATAATGCCAATGACGGAGTGAGAGGGGAGAGAAAGGAACATAAAAGCAAAGTGAGGAAGCTGCTCTTTACTTCTCCTCCTCCATCTCCTCATTCGTCACAGCGTTTTTCGATAGAGGGATAAATCTAAAAAGTGTGTGTGAGTGAGTTACAAAGAGAGAGAGAGAGAGAGAGAGAGAGAGAGAGAGAGAGAGAGAGAGAGAGAGAGAGAGAGAGAGAGAGAGAGTGAGTGAGAGAAACGGACATAGACTAAAAGAGAGGAACTATTACAGACGGTGAGAGAGAGAATTTGTGTGATCAAGAGAAACCAGAATAAGAAAAAAAAAACCAGAGAGAAGAGAGAAAGAAAGAGAGAGAGAAAAAATAAGTTTCTATTGGAGAAGGTGAAAGAGAGAGGGATAGCGGGAAAGATGCTGATGTTTCGTACTGTATGTATGTTCTAGCAGATGTCTGTGCATTTGTATGTCTGTGCATAATGCCAATGACGGAATGAAAGGGGAGAGAAAGAAACAGAGAAGCAAAGTGGAGAAAGTAGCTCTTTACGTCTCCTCCCCCATCTCCTCATTCGTCACAACGTTTTTCGATAGAGGGGGGAATGTAGATGGTTTGTGTGAGTAAGTTACAAAGATAGAGAGAGAGAGGAAGGGAGAGTGAGTGAAAGAAACAGTCATAGACTAAAAGAGGACTATTACACAAGGTGAGAGAGAATGTGTGAGCGAGAGAAATATAGAATGAGAAAAAGACAGAGAGAAGAGAGAAAGAAATAGAGAGAGAAAACAAGTTTCTATAGGAGAAGTTGAAAGAGAGAGGGATAGTGGGAGACAGAGAGACGCTGATGTTTGATATTGTACGTATGTTCTATACGTGGAGGTGAAAGAAAGCCGGCACAAAGAGAGGGGGAAAGCGGGAAAGAGACGCTAATGTTTGATACTGTATGTATTTGTGTGTGCGTGCGGCGTTCCACATTTGCCATTTATTTCAGTCACTCTTGTGAAGATATTCATGTAACGTTCACTCGAGAAAAATGTTCTCGCTCTCTACAAATGCAGATGGGATTGATGTAGATAGTCAGTATTCTACAGTGAAGCAAAGACGAGTACAGGTAGCCAGAGTAAGGTCACTAGAAATCTCTGCACAACGACAGCAGAGACATGAAAACGACCGAAGGAGGGCTGCTGCATGCAGGGCCAATGAGTCACAAGAGACAAGGGAAAACGGTTAGAACAATTACGTCAACAAAATACAATCCACAAGAGCCAGGAGTCAAAAAAGGAAAGAGAAAAACATTTAAAGGATGCAAAGCAAAGACAAGCTACCAGAGTTGCCAATGAGACAAAATGTCAGTGAGAGATGAGACAAAGAAAAAAACCAGGAGCAAACAGTTACTGCAAGACTTCACCAATCCTCAGAGGAAAGACGTAAGTATGTTGATCACGATAGGCTGAATACGTTTGACAAAAGAGTTGCACTTTTAAGGGGACTTGGAAAAGATCAGCTTTCAACTATGATCCAAAACATGATTATTCTACAAAGAAATTGACTGATATTGGAGCAATGTCAAAAGAGTGCAGTTTATTTTTTTAAAAGGTAAGAAATGGGAAAGAGAAACCACCACTATGTGTTGTGGTGGAGGAACGGTTGTTTTACCGACTTTTGGTACACCCACACATACTTTGAAGGCATTGCTTTTGGGAAACACACCAAGGAGCATGCACTTCTTGAAAAACATCAGGAATAATAAATCTGCATTCCAAATGACCTCCTTTGGTAGCAACATTATAAGAGAAGAACATAAGAGGCAACAATAAATCTAGTGGGGGGGGGGGTGTGGTTACATTCGTTTTATCAGGAGGCTTCAGGCAGACATCACCAGTCGTTCCGAGAAGAACAAGATCTGATGAAATAAAAGCATGCATTAAGTCTTCACACCTATGGAATAAAGTACAGAAATTCTCCTTCAATACTAACGAGTGAGCTTTGTTACATGGGGACCAATGTGCAGAACAGTTTTCAACCTGGCTCCTCCAATTAGGAAATGGGGAAGTACCATTGATGGGAATGATGATATAAATTTGGTTCATTTTGTTATCATGGTGAACTCCCAAGCTGAATTGAAGAACAGGGTATTTCTAGACTTAAGTAATAATTATAATTCACATAAATGGTTGTGTGAAAGGGCAATTCTTGCTCCAAAAAATGAGACAGTAGCAAAGATTAACCATGGATTAATGAATAAGATTCCAACAGTCATTATGGAGTGCATATCAGTTGATTCAGTCCTTGATGAAAATCAAGCTGTCCATTCACCAACAGAGTTCCTTAATTCTCTTGAGTCAACTGGAACTCCTCCACATAAACGTTTTTGGAGATAGGAGTCCTAATAACGCTTCTAAGAAACTTAGATCGTCCTAAATTATGCAATGAGACAAGGTTGATTGTGAAGACATTATCACCTAATGTGATAGAAGCTACCATCATCACTGGATGTGCCTCTGGGGAAGAGGTTTTCATTCCAAGAATTCCAATCAAACCAACAGACATGCCATTTGAATTCAAACGAACACAACTCTCTGTGCGACTTTGCTTCGCGATGTCTATTAATAAAGCTCAAGGTCAGACTTTGAAATCTACTGGCCTGCACTTTATTGAGCCTTGTTTTTCTCATGGTCAGTTTGTTTGTTGCTCCAGGGCTGGTAGTTTGCAAGACTTATTTGTCTATGCCCCAAACCAGAAAACAAAAAATGTTGCTTACCTAGAAGCTCTTACGTAATTTCCTTCAACATATGTGATAAATTTATCTCCCTTCATAAAAGTGGTAAATTTTCTATTTCCGTTTATTATTGTAATATTATTATTATTATTATTATTATTATTATTATTATTATTATTATTATTATTATTATTATTATTATTTTGTATCATGAATTCAGAATTGATTTCCCAGTTGAAGAATAAATTGCATCCAAATTAAAGAATAAATTGAATTTAGAATAACAAATTTCTATACAACATATTTTGCTTTTTTCCCCAATATATAAGGAACAATTTAATTCCCGGGAAACGCCGGGTGCCTCTGCTAGTATTTTATAAATTATTATGTAAAATAGCTGAGCCCGTGCCGTCAAAAATGACGGCTATTTGTAGTATGTAAGAGGTTACAAAAAGGTGAAAAAAATCAAACCGTGCTTCAACCCTGTGTGAGTGTGTGCGCGCGCGAGTGTGTGCATATGTATACATTTATATGTATGAGTAGCACAATCTGTAGCGAACGTGGTTTTCTATACTTTGTCACAGCCCGCTTCCTTCCTTTTTAAGTGTGTCTGTAAGCGGGCATTTGGTTGCGGGTTGCCACCGGGTTTAAAAGAAAGTTGGTTGGCCGAAACCATCCAAGACACTAAATTGTTAAATGTAAAATTGTTGCCATCTGCTGACTGGGTTGGGGCTAAGGCCATATTAACGTTGTGGACCCAGTTAGACGATGACAGTGTGGTCTTTCCAGACTGCTTGACCATGGCAGGTTCTAGGTATCCTGTAATTCTTGAAGGACGACTTCCGAAATGTCACGGATGCCTGGAGCCTGGTCATTTGAAAAAAGGATTGTCGCCGAGACACGAAAGTGACTCAGGAGCAGACACCCATTAAAAAAAGTAGTCTTGCTCTGCCGGAAAAAAAGCAGGGTAAAGAAAGTGTGCCCCCGGAGAGGAAAACTCTGCCAGCGGGAATTGTGCCGATGACAGAGTGGAGTGACGTCCCTCCCAGTGAGGATAATGATTATGTTATCCTGTACTGTGAGGGAGGGGTGGTGAATGAATTCTTGGACCGCGAGTGCGGCCAAGATAGGAGCTACTCGGAATGTGCGAGTAGTTCCACATGGCCTTCGCAGGTGACTGCGGAGGTTATAAGTGACAACATAATGACAAAACTCATAGAAAAATATAACTACAAAGATTTCTTCTACCTCTCCGCAAACTCAAGCCTAACAATAGACCCTTGTTTGGCAGGAGCAGCATATCTGCTTGCGGAAGGGTGGAATGATGAAAATTATGATATTTTTAATTGTTTATATATTGAAATTGTGTAAAAATTGTAATTTTAAACGTGGAGGGGGGAGAGAACAATGTTTTCGAGGGGTTATCAGTCGGCGGGCGCTCGTGCCTCTCTCATTATTTGTTTCATCCTTATCACCCTCATCTCATTAATGTCCATGTCCAGACCGCAGCTACTTTATGTCTGTCTGTCTGTCTTTGTCTGTCCCCTCTATGTAATGCCGTTAATGGCGAAATTTATTGATATTGAAATAAAGTAGGTTGCTTACCAACCACATGGTTCTGGGTTCAGTCCCACTGCGTGGCACCTTGGGCAAGTGTCTTCTACTATAGCCCCGGGCCGACCAAAGCCTTGTGAGAGGATTTGGTAGACGGAAACTGAAAGAAGCCTGTCGTATATATATATATATATATATATATATATATATATATATATATATATATATATATATATATATATATATGTGTGTGTGTGTGCGTGTGTGTGTGTGTGTGTGTGTGTGTGTGTGTGTGTGTGTGTGTGTGTGTGTGTGTGTTTGTCTCCCAACATCGCTTGACAACCGATGCTGGTGCGTTTACGTACCCGTCACTTACTGGTTCGGCAAAAGGACCGATAGAATAAGCACTAGGCTTACAAAGAATAAGTCCTGGGGTCGATTTCTTCGACTAAAGGCGGTGCTCCAGCATGGCAGCAGTCAAATGACTGAAACAAGTAAAAGAGTAAAAGAGGTTTTGAATTTGATTTTAGGCGTTACCACTTTTTCGATACAGTTAGCCCCAGTAATTTTTTATTAAAAAAATATTTTAAAAATATAATTGGCATCATCGGATTCCTCTGGAGGAGTTCTATTAGAAATGCTGAATTTAAATATAGTTTCTTCTGAAGTAAGAATAATATTTGGAGTCAAAGTCAATTTCAGGTGTTAATCACCATTTTTTTTTTCGCTGGTTTTTACCACAGTACTTTTTTATACTGAATATTTTTGCTTGTATTTACACACTACCGTGTGTGATATATATACATGTAGGTATGTACATATATGTATGTATACATGCATATGCTTATATATCATTTGTATTTATTATGTCATCGAACGCACGCGTCCATTTGCAAGTAAGTTTCAACTTTATATTTCTGACGCGACTCTTCTATCTATCTATCTATCTATCTATCTATCTATCTATCTATCTATCTATCTATACCTATCTATCTATCTATCTATCTATACCTATCTATCTATCTATACCTATCTATCTTCTTACCTATTTTCCTCTCCCGCTCTGCTTCCTTTTGCTGTCCTTGCCTCTACCCTTTACTGCTATACATATTTCTCTCTTCCTCTTCCCCTGTCTCTTGTCCCACTTCCTCCCTCTACCACTACTCTCCGCTCACATGTGACCTCTGGTCACTTCTCTCGTTCTTGCTCCAGCCAGCTTAAAGGCGAGACGTAGCTACTGTCTCTCCGTCCAGCTTCGTCATTTCACTAGCGTTCAATATCCCACGCGTTTGGCCGTACAGCTTTTTAATGTTGTTTTCACTGTCCAATTTTCCCTGTCTTGGTTAGTGTTTGCCACCTTGGATTCCTCTATTTAGTGGGTTAATCCACTACTCAGGAAGAAACTATTCTAAGAATGCGTCTTGCCTTATCTTCGAAACGCCTGGTTTTAGAATAGAGGCAGCTGATGAAGGATTAATTCCAAGTGGCTTGTTTGTTTTCCTATGTGTTCGTTCTGTTGTCTGTAAACAAAGTCCGTTTTGTTTTTATGGTCCCATTCATTTGTCTAACGTCCTGTACCCGAATATGCATCTATATATACATGTAGATGTAAGTATGGACATATATGTATGTACACATGCATATGCTTATATATCATTTGTATTTTATATATATATATCTATATCTATCTATCTATATATATATATATATATATATGTGTGTGTGTGTGTGTGTGTGTGTGTGTGTGTGTATACATACACATATATATATATGTATACATGTGTGTATATATATATATGCACTTATATATATATGCACTTATATATATATATATATATATATATATATATATATATATATATATATATATATATATATATATATATAAAGCAGTAATAATATTTGTCTCTTATTAAGCAACCAAAAAGTTTATACAGGATTAGATATATTTGTCTATTCGGATTAGATATAGTTGTATTTTATTAGAATATATGTTTTTTTTAAATTGTGTTTTATGTATACGTATTATTTTTATATTATATATTTTTCTTATGTGTTTGTGGGTCATGGTGTATTTTTTATATATGATTGTTTGTTTGAGGGGTGGTGTTATGTTGAGTCGTTGACCTGAACATAATGTTTTTATTCTGTCACTAATGCCTTTATATATATATATATATATATATATATATATATATATATATATATATATATATATGTGTGTGTGTGTGTGTGTGTGTGTGTGTGTGTGTGTGTGTGTGTGTGTGTGTGTGTGTGTGTGTTGTGTATATGTATATATATATATATATGTACACGCGCATACATATGTGTGTGTGTGTGTCTCTCTCTCTCTCTCTCTCTCTCTCTCTCTCTCTCTCTCTCTCTCTATATATATATATATATATATATATATATATATATATATATATATATGTAACCTCGTGGACATCGGTGGCGATTTTTTGTTCCTCCGTTTTTCCCTTCTTTGGACTTTCCTTGTTTCCGACGAAGAGCTCCG
>NC_142931.1:103429255-103459255 GCF_046866305.1 Octopus bimaculoides | reverse complement strand
GGCCTTATGATTACATTCCCTCTACCTCACGGCACGGACGCTTCTCTCTCCGACTTTCTCACCCTTCCTCTTTTTCTCTTTCCCTCTTTTTCTCTCTCCCTCTTTTCTTTTCCCCTCTTTTACTCTGATAACGTGAAAGCGTTACCAACGGGCTAAGTAATGCAATGACAACCAGAATTGTTATAAGATAGTTTCATCCTCCTTATTTGCCTGAAAAACTGTGCGTCCTTCACAAATAACCTCTCTAAACCTTTTGCTGCATAATTCCATTTCTTTGGTTGATACTCTGCCAACTTCTCAGTGAGTATTTGAATACTCTTTAGTCGTTCATTTCTGTATCACCATAACTACCCATCACTAGCTTCAACATTCTTGATATCTGTATACCTAAGTAGCTTGGTAGCAGCATTTTGAATTGTTACTCCTCGGATATTATTATCTCATGATTTTTATTGGATAAATCACATCGTCACTGCTTTCTCAAGATTTGTGTATTTCGCTTTCTTGCATCAACAGATGATGATGTAGCTGGGATTTGAACCATAACCGCTAGATACTCGGTTAGGTACCACGAGTGAGCCACTACATTTTCATGTGATTGATCCATAAACCGACCAATAGGCGAGAAGCTGTGGCGTGATATGGTTTACTCGGCTAGTCTAGAATTTGTCCCATTGTCACCTCATATAAACCGATTGGTGCCTAATTCACGAGGCAGAATGTTGAGAGCGGCCAACTGATTCACATGCCTCACCACCACCGGCACTCAAGCAGACAACTTTGGACTTTTGTGAAGTCCGAAGCTGTTCTATATAAGTAGCTTTCACAGGTGCGGCGCGGTGTTTCTCCCGACAATTATAAATATTCTATCTTGTAAATAGCCATCGCCAACTATATCATATCTGGTAATCAATATTAAAGTTAGAGGTCGTGAGTTTGCTTCAGTTGTTCTACATGCAACTTTCTCCCCAAAAAGAAAGGTCCAGCAACGATACTATCTCCGCGATACGAGCAACCAAACCACAACAATGGTTTATAATTTACTTCAACATTATATTTCAAAAACAATGGTAGCGAGTTTATCTTCAAACTTGCGTACGTCCAAAACAAACTGTTTTTTTTTTTTTAATTATTCTCTTCATGAACTCTAGGCAAGGAATCACTTGCCTTTAACTTCCCATAAATATCAATTTTGGGTTAACACATAGGGTTACATGTATTGTCGTTAAATTATTACTCTCCACTGAGCTATAAGCCTGAGAGATGTCTAGTCACTGAATTATTAATAAAAATTCAAGTTGTGTTACCTAAGATGATTTCATCCACCGCGTTTACTGTGTACAATAGTGATGTTGGTTTAGGAGTAATATAAATAAAACCAGAAAAGAAAAACGACGAATAAGATGATAAACGAATACTATTAGCAGTAAACGACAAAATAACCGCAGCCACAACAACAAGAACAGCGACAGACAAAGACGGTAGGACTGAATTATAACTATCGATGTAATCATCTTAGATGAGTTATATTACATTAACACTATGTGTACACACAGACTAAACTTGATACTAACACACATTTGAAACCCACCTTTTCTGGATTGTAGTTAGAATTCAGTAAAAACGGCCGAAATAATCGACCAGTAAAGAAATTTAATCTTTAACCAATCTAGCGACAGCAGATACAGGATGTAAACTATTGGAGAGTGATAATAAAAATGTCTAATGCTTTTCTGATTGAATGGAAAAGTTGTAAGGTATTTTATTTTATCGACTCCGGTGGGAGTGATGTAGTAAGGATTTGCTTCAAGTCAGGATTTAGGAGTCACTCATTGATGGCACAACGTTGAGTAACGTTAACATTAATTTACACATAATTCCCTCTTTTCTGGGCCTGTTTCCTCTCTGCCTTTCTCATTTACAAAATCAATATTTCTTCATTCTCTGTTATTCTTTTCAAAACAACTACACAAACACGCGCACGCACGCGCGCACACACACACACACACACACACACACACACACACACACACACACACACACACACACACACACACACACACACACACACACACACACACACACACGTATATTCGAAGTTCCGATGAAGTTATAGGGTGATAACTCTCAAGCATTCAGCAAGGAGTGCATTGCATCCTATAGCAGAAATAGCACACACACACACTTCGCTATTCCCTACGTGAAAGAATACGCTCACAGCGTGACTGTCCTTTCACCCTCTTCCCAAGAACTAGACACGCAATTGAGAAACTCATTATTAACCGCTCACGAATAGGACACGATTACGTATCGTCTGACAAATCTGTCCTCTATCCTAATAATAGCACAATACCTAACCATTACGGTTAGTAACATCATTCCTTGCTACGGTTAATGCTGGTCTGTTCTCAAATCAGGAAACGAGAATGCATTCGAAGTGATCAAAAGCACAAATCGTGATCATATTTAGCTGTGCAAGCACAACAGATGCCAGCTAGTCTCTAACCAAGAGGGACGTTTTTTTTTTTTTAGCTTCGCTGAATCTGATCAAAGAAATCCAGAAAATCATTCTCACTATAGCACACTAACCTCTACTGTCACATCAGTGCATGAAGAACTATTAGCACTGTCACTACACAACAACGAGGACAAGTCACAGTCCGTGAAGTAAACTCCCACCAAAAAAAAAAAAAAAAAAAAAAAAAAAGCTACTTCAGCAATGACTATCCCATTAAATACTGAAGGAATCAACCCATCTACCAATGCGCAAAAATGGAAATGTCCATACATTGAAGGCTGGCTGGCCGATCAACTACTCTTAATCCTTTTCTTCATTCTGAGACCTACCTCAACAGCTTTCTCGTAGACGCTGGAGATTTTACCACCATTCAAGTGTATCACGCAGGCCAAAGAAAGACAGGTATTGCTGTTTTCCTCCATGATTCCATTACCACCGGTGTAAAGGACGTATTTTTCAATAGTTATTATGAATAACTGTCCATACACAACAAAGTCAATGACTTGTTAATAATTTGACTCAGTAGGTCTCTTTAATCGTTTCACTCTACTTCCAAAAGTGCCCCTAGAAAGTTAAACTTTTCACTCAACAAAGCAACTCTGGTAACACATTAATGATGAACGACTTCAATCTTCTCTTTGCTGATTGGTTTTCGAATATCCTGACACCAAGAATTCGTATCTCGGTCTCAGACAAAGCAAGGAAATGGACATTAAGCGGGTTATCACCTATAAAAGTGTGTATACATTTTGGTGGGGTACACTATCTATCGATATATATATATATATATATATATATATATATATATATGTTAATTCTCTAAATGAGGTATTAACAGTAACTGCACGATAAAGTGAAGTATATTGCCACTTAAATGTGGCTGACCCATAGGGGTGGATGTTACTGTTGCTTTTAGCCCCAGGAGGACATCTCCTCCAGCTGGCTTATCGACACACTTCTGTGTCCTGTTTGTTTTGCCAAGGGAAGTTATCCCTCCCATCGTGATCTGTAGCACGAACGGACCCGGGTTTCAGGGTTATTTCCCTTCGTCAGCGTCCGATAGCCACCGATCTGCGATGAGAAGGATAATTCTTGGCAACCTTATGCATCTTTTTCCAGTGAAATTATTCACTGAAATCGATGTCCTCCTGGGGCTAAAAGCAACAGTAACATCCACCCCTAGGGGTCAGCCACATTTAAGTGGAAATATACTTCACTTTATCGTGCAGTTACTGTTAATACCTCATTTAGAGAATTAATATTGCTTGTTTCAACTTTTTCGATATCAGTGAATAATTTCACTGGAAAAAGATACATAAGGTTGCCAAGAATTTATATCTCTCATCGAAGGTCGGTAGCTATCGGACGCTGACGAAGGGAAATAACCCTGAAACCCGGGTCCGTTCGTGCTACAGATCACGATGGGAGGGATAACTTCCCTTGGCAAAACAAACAGGACACAGAAGTGTGTCGATAAGCCAGCTGGAGGAGATGTCCTCCTGGGGCTAAAAGCAACAGTAACATCCACCCCTAGGGGTCAGCCACATTTAAGTGGCAATATATCGATAGATAGATAGATAGATAGATAGTGTACCCCACCAAAATGCATACACACTTTTATAGGTGATAACCCGCTTAATGTCCATTTCCTTTTAGATTTAACCCATAAGAAATAATAAAG
This sequence comes from Octopus bimaculoides, assembly GCF_046866305.1. NCBI lineage: Eukaryota > Metazoa > Mollusca > Cephalopoda > Octopoda > Octopodidae > Octopus > Octopus bimaculoides. Next base: position 103,455,056 of record NC_142931.1, on the reverse strand, counting down.
GGAAACAAACTAAGCTTTGAACAAGGAAATTATTCTTAAAGTGCTACGCGAAGTTTGAAAATGCTGTCCAACTGCAAAGACAATTTAGGAGAGAGTTGCAAACGGATTCCCGCTCCCACACCACCACCACCACCACCACCACCACCACCACCACCACCACCACCACCACCACCACCACCACTAGCACCACTCGAATTAGATATATGCTTGAAGCAGACGGAACTGTGATGAATGTCCACTTCAGATGTTCCAGAGGCCCGCAGACGTCGAAGAACCCCGCAGAGCAAGAAAGGTCAATAGAAACGTATTGCCAGATTTCAAGAAAATCTGTGCGGCAAGCGCATCGCGAGATATGAATTTCAAATTTCATTTTGAAACACTGTCATTGGAAAATTTACATTCCAAAAATAGTCTACGCACTCAATGATGAGGATCCGGCCCGAACAGTGAAGTTTTACGAGTGCTACATGGCAAAAACTGTAGAATATGCACACTTTCCAAGAAAGATATTTTGGAGTGATGAAGAAACCCCCTCTTCAGTCATGACCATGGGATTGCACCTAGAAAGTTTCTCTCCGAGGCACAGGTCCGGGCAAAGTTGCTTATGGAAGACCAGCAGTCACCCATGCATACTAGCCTCCCCTCCCCACGCCACCGATGTTACCCGAGGGAAAAGCAAAGGCCGATACAGCTTGGCACCAGTGAAGCCGAATCTCACTTTTTCAGCTGAGCGAACTTGAGGAACGTGAAATAAAGTGTCTTGCTCAAGAACACAACACACAGCCCGGTTCGGAATCGAACTCACTACGTCATGATCATGAGCCCGACACCCTAACCACTGAGCCATGCTTCGTCACTGGAGTGATGAAGCTACACTTAAAATGAAATGGTTCAATTAACCGTTACAATTACACTTACTGGAGGCCTGAGAATCTACATGTTATAGAGGAATACCATGTTAATCTAATCTAATATCTAATCTAATCTAATCTAATCTAATCTAATCTAATCTAATCTAATCTAATCTAATCTAATCTAATAATATATAAAATAGAGATGTGTGTGTATTCACTTTTCATGCGAAACAGCTTCACCAATTGCTTCCATACTTGTGATACATGAATAATTTGACCTCGGACAAATAGGCTGTTCATTTGATTTTGTTATTAAAAATAAAAATAAAAATATTGCTTTTTATATTATATTCACGTCTTTTTAAATATTTACTTCCGGTTTTCTCTCTTTATAGGAGAGTATTGTAGTTCGCTTGAAGCATTGTGTATTATATGTAAAGAATAAAACGTTTTGAATGGTACAACAATGCACTATAATACAAACAATGGGCTATATACCTGTTGTAATTTAGTCATCCATAGTCTGATAATATTTCGGAATAAAATGCCTTGTGTGTATGACTGGTCCCATTTATTTGAACTTGAAGCGACAGTTTCTCATGTCAATCAGGCAAGAGAACTTTGAAGATGTAGCGCAGTGGTTCTCAACCATTTTTTATTTGTGGATCCTTTTGATTACTTTTTATTCTCCATAGCCATTCGATGTTTAAAATCTAGTTTTATAGATTTTTCTTCCAAAATTCCCATTTTGTTTTTCACACGTTAACTTGTGTAAATATTCCTTGATATTCGTGATTTTCTTGCTATGCATCATGAGCAGTGCCTGGACCAGAACGATCACCAGTCTGAAAACATTTCATGTGAAAATTTAATTCTATCAATTTTTGTAAAGGAAATCTGTTTTAATAAGCACTGACTTTATAATCATTTTATTATTTAATGTGTGTACTAGTTTTTGATTACTATTTAATTCTGATTGACCCTCCATAGCCATTGGAGATCCTGCAGATATACATACCTCACGCGCGCGCGCGCGCGCGCGCGCGCATTGTTGCGCTTAATTCGGTTGTCACGGTTTTACTGTTGGGATTGGTATTGTTTCCTTTCGTATACCATTTACTCCCATCATTATGTCATTATTAAGAGCTCTTTTACGTCACAAAATATTGTTTTGATAATCAGATATTACTGGAATTTTTTTTTTTACAAACATCTGTTTCTTCCTTTATGTTGCTGACTCATAAAAATGAACTTGCAGGGTGGCGTCTCTGTCAACAGGTTGTAGTCATTCTATGCTTAAATTTTGACAATTAATACACTGCGTTCTATATGCATCAGCTTTTGTCTACAATTTCCCCATTAGTTATGGCCTCGAATTCAATAATTCGGCATTGATATGCGGTTTAAGGGATTTGAAAATTAAACTAAATTGATCGGACAGGTTACACTCCATAATTTCATAAACAGAAAAGGTTAAATCCGTTAATTTTATTGAGAGGGCTTCCTCATTTTGCTGCGTTTGTCCTAAGTATTTCAGAAATAGCAGACGAGGTACACTTTCCAACGTACTACACCCAGCATGAATGTGATTTTTTTTCATCTTTTATATAAAATATATGAGTGTTCTATACATTCGTTTTGTTACGTAGATTTGTTTACATAGAATTATCGGATATCACTGTCGTCACGTCCAGTCAATTTCATTCCTTTTAAAAGTCTAAATTTCAAGCAAACCCATTTCTGTTAATCTATATCGAGCGGAAATTTTTCCATCTCTCTCATAGGAACACTTCTAGCAGCGAGCAGTGCCAATCACTGAATACTGTCGTCGATTTTTTTTTTTTTTTGTGGGGAACAATATAGTCCAGCATGCATGTGTATATGTGCCTTTTGGGTATAACCTTAAAATGCATCCGACAGGGTTTTGCGGAGTGTTGAACCACCAATTAATGACTTTTGTTCCCAGGTCTAATTAGACCCAGAGTAGTAGCACCTGCCAGGGTTCCAGCTTTGGGTAAAAATAGCAAGTGGACCACAAGGAGTGAAGGACCGCTAGTTCATAGAAATTCCTTCTAGGAGTAGGTAAACTTGTACAGAAAATAAACAACAAAGGACAAAACTGAAGTGCAGCCGTTTTCTGATTGTCTCAACCTTAGTTGTGCCACTGGTGTTATAGCTGATTTGCACTGAAAAGTGGGTTCATTGATATGCAACAATTTATTCACTCAAAGGAAATTCATTCACACGAACTTCTTGGACTCGGAACGCTTGCACGGAGTTTCGAAAGCGGCCCAACCTGATCACGAGCTAACTTCCATTATGTATGCATGTATCTGTGTGTGTGTGTGTGTGTGTGTGTGTGTGTGTGTGTGTGTGTGTATGCATGTATGTATGTATGTATGTATGTATGTATGTATGTATGTATGTGTGTATGTGTGTATGTATGTATGTATGCGTGTGTGTTTGTATGTGTGTATGTATGTATGTATGTATGTGTATGTATGTATGTATGTATAGGGAGAATTCACGAAAAAACAACAGACGAAGACAGGTGGTGTAAACAACAAATGGATGTATTAGTATAACGCTCGGGAATAGAGAAAGTCTTTAACGTTTCGCGCCTACGCTCTTCAACAGAAAGGAACAAAGAAAGAAACAAGGAGAGAAACAAAGAGAGAAACAAAGAGAGAAAAAAATATGTGAAGTGGTCAGCGATCGAGTATCACAAGCGAGTCTCCGTGATTAGTACCTCGCGATAGGCCGAAGCGAGACGACCAGTAATCAAGTGAAACCGCAGGTTTTACATTAGAATGCCCCTTCCTAAGAGGATGCTAGGGTCTATTACTGCGCACCCTGACACCAACTAAGGGTATTTCTGCGCTCATATACAGTATTATCATATATGCGAGTTAATCCATAGCTGAGACTCAGGCAAATGCTACTACTCCAGGCAAGAGTAGACCTGGCTAAGAGTAGACCCGGTTCTACACTCCTCAAAGCGATTGAACTCCGGAACCAAAGCCACACTACCGGATGCAGTTTAAAGTCATACTCAGGATAAACATAACCCAATGACGTACAGATCTCTCTTTATGGTGACCTCATTTATCGTTTCATCTAGTGTAGGTCCTAGGGCAATGGGAGATCGGTGACGTGTGTAGAACTAACCACTTGAAAGCGTACAGTAAGTTACAACTTTTATCTCTCACCTTAGCTTCAAACCATGCAACGGATTGAATAGTCTTAGGAAAGGTCGTGGGCGGAAAGTCAGGAATGTCATTGACAATGAGGGAGCAGAAGGAGACAGCAATCGTCTGTGAAAGTGGAGCAATCACTATGTATATATATATATGTATTACGTATATATCATGTATCTGTAACGGTTAGTTCTTCATTGCAGTCGAGGGTCACCAATTGTAGCGGTTGTTGTTAAGGTGTTGGTTGCCAGTATGCAAGATGGAAGAAGAACAGTGATTGAAGTTGTAAAGAGATATTTATTTACCGTTACTTTGTATATATCCAAAACCACGACGGGTTTTTATGTATAACTAGTAAATGGAAAGCATGCGAGGTAAAAAGAATTAATTTCGGCCGGTATGTGTGTACACGATCTCATAGTAGTATATATATAGAGTGATATGGTAATGTTACAGAGAAAAGAAAGTGAGTTAGTGAAAGTGAGAGAAGTGAGACGAAACAACTGCTTCGTTGGTGAGCTAGCATAGTTATCCCTTTGTGCCTTTTCCTTCAGACTCGATTCTCACTAACTGACTTTGGCTTACGGAGTTTTTATAACTATCAAAAACCAGCCTGACGGATAGACATATTGCTGAGAATAATAGATTTCGTTGGCGGTCTGTTATCTCTATTCTAGCTTTTGGTGGCCTAGTTGAAGTTAGAAGGGTCAAGTGGCAAAGACATTATTCTTAGCGAAGGCATCTTGCAAATGTAACTGCTGTCACTCACAGAAAAGCTATTGTTTTACCGTGAGAAAAGTGTTGTTGAACTGTCAAGTGAAATTTGGCTATCGAGGATTGAATCCACGCCATGCCTGCATGAACCACTACATATCTATTACGTAAGTATGTATTATGTATGTATGTATGCCATTTCTTTTTTATTTGTTAGTATTCTTTCTAGGAGGGAGTTGATTTCTGACAATGAAACGAAAACCCCATCATTGGAGTTGGGATAACAACAACAATAATAGTTATACATCGAACTTTCAGAAAGTCTTGCAAATTTTTACTGGTCCACTTCAAGATTATGTCATTAAAGTTTGAAAATCTAGCTTTTTTAGATTGTAGCGTAGACATTTACTAACATGATTATTGGTATAAATGAAAATTTGTTGTCAGGGTAGAGGAGTTGCAGTGTCCATAAATTATCCTCCTTCTTGTGGATTTTGGAAGACATGTTCACATCTGCAGGGAAGCTAATCTCTATGGCTATATGCATGTATGTTCTCTTCTGTTTTTAATTATTTTAATCCTTTCTCTGAGGAAGGAGTTGATTCCTACCAAAGATACAAAGCACCATCGTTAGACTGGAGTTAACAAAAATAAATCCACATTTTAAACTTAAGAAAAGTTTTGCATATTTTTATTGTTCCAATTTCATTGTATTTGTAATGTGCGAGTTGGTTGATTCCTTTTTTCTGGAAACTCTGGCTTATCCAGATTGTCACTTTACTCACAAAACCAAGCCCACCATTAGTTATTGGTATAAATGTGAATTTATAACCTGGATATAGAAGCTGGAGATTTCAGAGTAAGTTGTTTGTAATTATCCTCTTTCTCATTGATTTTTATGAGATATTCACATCAGCAGGACAGCTTACCTCTATGACAGTACATAGTCTGGCCCAAAACAATATGCAGCCTGTTTATGTTTACACTTGACAGATGTTTTTATGGTTAATGTTCCACCAATATTCCTTGTGTTGATGTGTGTGTACGTATTCAATAACAGGGAAATTCACTATATTTATTCCATAATAAACTTTTTATGTATGTACGTATGCATGTATAAATATATTCCTGCCGATAAAAATTATGGTATTAACACTCATACACAAAATCCAGAAGCTACATATAAATGCTTTTAATATCTAATATTACTAAGGTAGTAAGTTGGTAGAATCATTAGCACGCCAGCCAAAATTAGCCACATTTAGTCTGCTTTATGTTCTGCGCTCAAATTCCGTCGAGGTTGACTTTGCCTTTCATCCCTTCGATAAAATAAGTACCTGTTGAGCACTGGGGTCGATGTAATCGGCTTAACCCTCCTCATCAGGAGTCTACGCTATGAAATGACTGATCCGTGTTCGGATTAGGACTAGAGTTTTGGGTTAGGATTAAGATTAGGGTTATGGTTAGGTTAGGATTAGACTGCATGCTAAAGTGTCACTCTAAAGTAGCACTAGCAATACAGTTTACAAAGTAAACTTTACATTCACGAATCTCCCCATTTTTATAAATTCTTTGTTATTGCAAAAGTCCCATCAAATGATTTTACTGATGAAATAAATCTATGAAATACCTCAGAAAGATTTTCCGACAATGTCCTAAATGTAGAGTAAAATACTTGTGCTGGTTAGTTAGCCCCCTTTACAATTCAAGTTCCAATTCTGGTTGGTAAAGGTTGGTAGAGATATGATTCATCTCTACCGACCTCTGCTAAATTGTACAAGCTTCAGCTTATAAAACGAATAAACTCTCAATTATCCGCTGAATTATTATTGTCTTAATGATCCTGATTTTGTTGTTGTTTTGTGGTTGATGTTACTATTTTTAATTTTTGTTTTTGTTGATGACGGTATAGACATCATCGTCGTTTTCGTCGTCGTCATCATCGTCGTTTTCATTGTCGTCATCATCATAATCTGCGGTGTCAGCGGCAGCAGTACCTTGGTGCTGCTTCGGTTGTAGTTTGTTCTCAGTTTTAGCATGTAGCCAGAGTCACAAGTTGTAAGTGATGTACCATTGAATGTCAAAGGTTAAGGGCAAAGAAAAACAATTGACAATATAAAATAAAAACCACCAATCCACCACCACCACCACCACCACCACCACTACTACTACTACTACTACTACTACTACTACTACTACTACTACTACTACTACTAAAATAGTCGTAGCAACATTAATAATAATTATAATTTTTACAATTGGTAGAAGGCATGAAATTTTCAGGGACGGGGTTAACCCCATTGCTCATCTGATACTCATTTCCTCAATCTATCCAGGAGGAAAGGCAAAGTCGACCTCGGCGGAATTTGAACTCAGAAGGTAAAGTTGAACGAAACATCCTTAAACAGCCCTTATTCAGGGACCTTTTGAGTTCTCAGACCTCAAGCCAGCACTGTTTGGAGTCTGAAGATATGCCGTACGGCCAAACCCCTTATGAGCGAGAAGCCAGGGTAACTTCATAAACCGGCCTACCCCACTACAATATTAACTGCTCTACATCTCAGAGTGTGCTTCTCCTCCGGATTTATTTATTTCTACATATGATATATATATATATATATATATATATATATATATATATATATATACTAGCTGAATTACCCTGTAATACCCGAAAAAGTGGGGGTTATTTCCAGTTCCCATTCCCATTACACTGTTTCATATCCTATATCGTTCCCTGTTCAGTCCCATTTTAGTTCCGCTCCCATTCCTATCCCCAATCCTATTGTAGGGCAGGATTCATGACAGACGAACTGTTGACTAGCTAGGAAGTTGGTCAGCAGTGAAAGGGACTTCCGGTGGGAGAAGAAGAACAAAAAGAATGTCAGCAGTGAATGTTAAACGAATCCGAATGAACTAAACAGAAATAACTGGCGACTTGAGCTCTGATGTACGTAAAGTAATAAATCTTTGATAAATGTAGTCTCGTCTCCACTAGTTTGTTTGCATATAGCTTAACAAAGCTATAACGAGTGATCCCGACGATAGAACAACAGCTCTCGCTATCAAAACAAACATGGCAAGCAACAAACAACACTGAGGCTTAATTACACCTAACTGATTCTAAAATTTATATATTGACATAGTATAGCTTTGTTAAGCAATACGCTAACAAACTAGTGGAGACGAGAATACATTTATCAAAGGTTTATTACTTTATGTACATCAGGGCTCAAGTCGCCAGTTATTTCTGTTTAGTTCATTCGGATTCGTTTAGCATTCACTGCTGACATTCTTTTTGTTCTTCTTCTCCCACCGGAAGTCCCTTTCACTGCTGACCAACTTCCTAGCTAGCCCGCAGCGAAGTTCCTGTCTACAGTTCATCTGTCATGAATCCTGCCCTACATAGCTCCCCGCCACCCCAGAACTGTTGACTGTCACTGGAAACGGGAAGGCGTTTTAATTGTCCTGTCCATGCGCGTGGTTACTCGATTCTTCGGTGACTGTTCCTTGTCAAGGGTTGGTGTGATTTGCCTCGGGCGGCCCCTGTTCGGTGGCTGGGCTACTTGAACGAGGTTGTCAATATCGAGATGGGCCAGTTTTAATCTGTAAAGTTTGTAATACTTCGATCGTGCGAACCAAAGGAGATGGCGACGTAGACGGTAAAGGCTCCTTTTTACCATGTCGCACGGTCGAAAACAAAATAAAGATATATATATAAGATAATAGGCTCGTCGTAAGAGATACGAGCCATAGAGCCAGTAAAAGAACTTAGGACAAACTCAACCGTTAGATATATAATGAGAATAAATTTATTAACAAAGTGAAACTGTTTGTCTGTGTGTGCGTGCATGCGACATATAAAATTAACACAGTATTAAATCAGGCCTTTGTGTAAAAGAGAATGTATACAACAATGTGAAGTGACGGACAGTCGTATAAACAATAGTGTGTGTACAATATGTGAGAGTACAAGTGTGCGTGTGAATGAGAGGCAACACAGAACATAGAAAGAGTGTCTGTAACATAGACTGTAAAAGGTCTCAAACACTGAGATAGAGAAAAACCAGTTCGTATTAAAGTTACACAAGGAGATAGAATGTTCATACGCAGGAAGTTGTGGTCAAGGAGCAGAGTTGTAGTATCACACTATGTGTGTTGAGCGTCGAATGCTGTGACCTGTGTTACCTGATACGGAATATTCTCGCTGGTTAGTTCTGACTGTTGCTCGTGAGTGGAAACTCCACTCATACAGTGAAGATAAAACCGCGCTTGTTGATGTTGGTGTTGCTGGCGACGATAATGGTAGACAATACATTGGTGGTGAAGACGTCGGTGCTGGAACTGGCTGTAGCTGTGTTCTGTATGTGTGTGGTCAACGACCAGACCTGTGAGAGATCTGGAATCGAAGACGATTGCCGTCGTTGGATCGGGCTTATTTATAGGCGAAAAAGGGCTCACCGGAAACCCAGTAAAACTTCTTCTCACGTGACTTTATCTTTAGGCCACGATTGGACGTAATGCCCCCTTAGCAAGCAGAACATGGGGACAATTGCCATGCAAATAAGAACCAATCAGGATGATGGACAGAAAAATCCAAGGCAACCGAAGGCTAGATGTTAACAGCTTCGTTATCATTTATGATAAACTGCCCGAGAGAGAGGTTTCACTATAAATCTATCGACGGTGACTGTGTCTTGGTTTTACAGTCACGGAGGTGTGTACAGGGCGACGAAACCGTCCTTCACGTACTCGTCCAGTGTCCGTGTATTACTGACTTGCAGAGCTTTGTCAAACAGCTGTTGCCGCGCGTAGGATGGATCCTGTTATCAACCAAGTCCATCGTAAAGATCGTCCTGCTGCCTTCCTTTGGCCGGGAAGGAAAAGCAGTTTTCCTCTATCTGGTGGCTATGACGAAGGAGGTAGTGTGGTGGACGAGGCTGAAAGGACTGAAGACAGATGCTTTCCTCTTCGGCCAAGCCCTCATCGACTTTTCCAAGTGCCACCTGAAAAGGAAAGTGAGAGTAGAGAGGGAAGTTCTCCCCCCACCCACCCCAGTAAATTTGTTGACTGGTGGCTGAATCTGGCGAGGATGACCCGTGTGAATGGGCCTACTGTGAACTTTCGTTTGAAACCGGAGGGGCTTGAGAAGGAGAGAGGTGCTTACTGAAGTGCACTTGGCAGTCGGTCGGGATAACCAGAATGTTTAGGGTTTTTCGGTTGTCCCTCCGAGGAGCTCCCCTTTTCGGGGAATTTTCATTGTTTAATTGTTTTTTTAATTGTTTTTGTTACTTATTGTATACACGGCATTGTTCAACACCCCGCTTGTCCCCTTTATTGTATCGTCCCTATTTGTTTTGTGTTCGGTCTTTGTAGCCAATAAAAGAAATTATTATGAGTTAAAATTCATTTTCTGCTACCGTAAAGATTTCCCACTTTTTTTACGTAAGCAAAAAGAAAAAATAACGAATCCGCACGACACAGATTAGTTACATACGCGTTTCGGGATTAAAATAAAGTTATATTTACTTACTTATTTCACTTCTGCAGTGCAGCATTTCAAATATAAATTTGAGAGTGCTAGGATTAAATGTGTACACGATCGAGCGTCATCGCATAACTGATATCCAACCAACACTTCCAAAAATATACAGCCGAATGTGAACACATATTCATCCTCAATACCCACGGGCATGTTACGAGCAACCCCACAGAAATTGCAGCTTTCGATCAGGGAGTAATTATAATTTCAATATTAATAATAAAAGGGTAAAATATAAAAAAATTATAATTAGGGGTCTGCTAATTGCTTCAGCGTGCACCGAATTTAGAAATAGTAATTTAAAATTCCTTTTCTGCTACTAAGTGTATAATTATAATTATGTTTATAATTATAGAATATTAGTATAATTTTACCTAAAAAGGTTATTTTAACGTACCGATCTACTTGGTAAAATTATCAATTATTAATTAATTGATTAATTAATTAATTAATTTTCCCCTTTTATCATTAATATATATATAAACATATATATGTATGTATGTATATATATATATATATATATATATATATATATATATATATATTAGTGGAGACGAACAGGTCGCAAAACAGTTTCAATTGGGAAACAAAACCCAGTGACAGATTGGGTATCGATCGTTTCATCTTTCATTCTGTATGTCCAATATGTACCAGGGATATACGACAAGCAGGGCTGGCTTTAAGCCAATGAGACAGATTTGCTCAAAGTGAGCCCCGTGCACACGCTCGAGCGGAGGACGCTATGGTGAATTAAACATTTACCTAACAATGCTCGTAACAGTCGCATCAGGTGAAAGAAGTTTTTCATAGACTAAAACTAATTATAACATATCTATGCTCAACAATTTCCCAAGAGACTAAATAATTTGGCGATGCTATCTATAGGAAATGACATTACAAAAACTATTGACTTTGAAATGATTTTGAAAGACTTCTCAGAAAAAAGGCCTGGAAATTCTGTTTTTAGAATGTCTATTCACAAACAGTATGTCGGTAGTTCTCTTGACTAATAATAAAACATTAAAACTTCAAGCCGTCAATACTTTTTGGCTGGGACTAGCGTGCTACACGAAGCATAAAACATCAATCTTTAGCTTTTTTAGAGTAGAGGACCCCCCACTAACTATTGTCTAGTTGGTTCCCACCCTTCCTAATACCGGGTCTGACCCAAAGAGGCTACATTCTCAGAGAATGTTTCACGAACAAATCAGCTTCGTAAATTTCAATCCTGTCTAAACCAATTCCTTTTTGTTTTTTTAACCAAACTGGTTGATACAGCAGCTGCAAGGTTTAAGCAGAAAACGAAAGGGAAGTTGTAATGTTCGTATCTCTCCAAAGTGTGATAAAGGAAGCAAAATCATACCCTCGGAGAATGAATACTGATACCCCTATTCGGTCGCTCGAATTGCTAAAAATTGAAGTTATATATTTTTCCAGTCTCACCTTACCGTCTTAAAAATAGCAGGTTATATTATGTAATGTAGTTCTTGATCCATATTTCAGAGATAGACGTGATAGTCATAGCTGCATTACATTCAGGCATTATCGCACGGTCAGACTTGACTTCAACATCCAGCTACAACAATATAATAATTGGAAGCCTAAGCGGCTAGCTGAGAAGCGATTTTCAAATTTACAGTAACATCAATAATATAATATATGTGAATCGAAGATAGTTTGGAAAATAAATTTTAAAATATATTTTTCATGATAGTCATTAAAAATGGAAGTGACGTTATCTACCCCAGTTGAACGTTTCCGTTTACAATAACTGTATTAACTTTACATACTTTTGAATAATATCGGTTAATAGGACAATGAAGATAGTGACAAGAATTAGGTGAGAATTTGCAAAGCTGAAAATTTAGATTAGTTCATTACATTACTTAATACTTACGGAAGTGGTGACAAGTCAATAGCTTCACAAGTGTATTATCTAATATTTGCAACAGCTTAAACCTTTGTATTTCTTCTCACTTATCAGTCAATGGCAGTTATTTACTTTTCATTTTCAGTTGTTGTTGGCCTTAGAACACAGCTGTATATCTAATTGTCTTATTGTTTGACATTTTTCTCACTCTTTCTTTTACTCTGACCGACATTATATTTTCTAATCTGCCTTCAGTAATATTATGTCTGAATATGGATAAATAATGCGTTCCGTTGTTAAAATTGAGGTTCATCACATCTTCGCGACTAAAACTGTGTTCACAGCACTTACTAGGCAATAGGGGCGATGTGTTACGAGGCATTTGTTCACTTAACAAGCAATATATACCATATCTCGATAACTCACTATTGCTGCGTTGCACATAAAATCTCGTCTTGAAATTATTGTCTGTTAATACTCTGTTTTTTTTTTATATGTTTTTCTTAATGTTTTTTATATCCAGGGATGTTGTCAAATGAACTTTAGCCTTTACCCTATCTTTTTGGTGAAGTCATTGCCATTAGGTATGCAGTTACTAAGATGATGCTGTTGCTCTTAGCAGTTTGCTCATTTTTGTTTTCAACCAACAGAATGCAAAATGTCTCTTTTCGAAGAGGCTTTTTGCATTCTGTTGGCTGATCGACGAGGTGAAATTTTTGCAGCAAGAGTTGTTAACCTTTAATGTATTTTTGTAGAATAGTCCATACTATCTGTGCTCCCAGGGGAAAATGTCTCGATATCTTTATGAATTCCGTAGCTATATTAGTCTTTACAATCATAATGATTGTCGGCTTAAACCACAAAGTTTTCTTTGTTCTACTTCTACGAGATCGCCTTCACGTAATGGTTTTTGTCAATTTTTCTTATAGAAGACAGGTTTATAACGACTGACTTCACCAAGATACAACGCTTCGCTTTAATCAATTTTAAGTAATACGGAAATAAAATCCTTGCTGTTGTTTCAAAAGTTCACTTCCATCTGAAGATTGATTATGTGAAACTTGGAGTAACAATCTGAGAAGTTTTTCAGCTTTAATAAAACGCAATATTAAATTCTACCTTTGATATTCGAGTACAATTTTTCTCACATTGTTTTTGTACGTATGTGCTTCTCCATATATATATATATATATATATATATATATATATATATATATCTAACCTCTCTTTCGCGCGCTCTCTCTTACTTTCTTTCATTCACTCACACACATACACATACACGCACACATTATTACAAGCATCATTTGCGTGACTTGGTCGCATGCACAATGCATTTGCTAAAAGTTTTAGATGTCTTTGTAATCGTGAGCAGAGAAAGACACCATTTCAGCCGCGCGCCGCGCGTGTGTATGAGAGGGAGAGAGAGACAGACAGATAGGCAGACGGACAGACAAAGACAGAGAAAAAAAAGGAGAGAGAGAGAGATGAAGGGAAAAACAGAACCTTAAAATCACTGTGGAATCAACATGGCAACATAATTAAAGATCTCATTTCGTCAAACTCCAGGAGACGACACCGCTGCGTGACAGGTGCACTCGGTTCAACCCAAGACTTTTGAATGAAAGTGGGTGGGTGGAAACTGTGTGGAAGCCCATGGGATGGAATTTACTTGTAAGTTAAAGGTCGACGTGTGAATTACTTTAATGGTACATGCATCTGTGGAATACTCAGCTAATTATATGCTAATTCAATGAGCATTTTTTTTTCAATTGATGGAATACTTATCGTCGAAGCTGGCGGAGCACCATTCCTTGTTTATATTCAGGAAAAACATAGAGAGATTCACATTTGAACCACGTCGATAGAATATCGTGAAAGGTTTGGTGCTGTTATTGTGTGTGGACTGTCCCAAACTGTCGAGGAGGTTTGTACTCTCAACTTCAAATTCCACTTCTCATCGATATTTGAGAGGATCCAGAGTGCTGGGAGTTTTGGGAACAAAGGTGTGGTCCAAGTATTTGAAATGAGGTTAGACAAAGTATGAACAATGAGGAAAAGCGAGAAGAGAGAAGGAGAGAGAAAGATAGGGGGAGAAAGAGAGAGAGAGAGAGAGAGAGAGGGAGAGAGAGAGAGAGAGAGAGAGAGAGAGAGAGAGAGAGAGAGTAAGAGTTGGTAGTTAGCTTAGGTCACTTTGTTGAGCTGATGGCACCCCTAGAAGTTTTTGCAGTTAATGGCTAAGTTTATACAATATGAAGTATGTTGGCTTGGAATGATGAATCCAGGAAGTGTTTTGTTTAGTCAATCGTATGTAATTCAAAACCTAGAACAGTAAGAGGTAAGTTTTTGTTTGATATTTTGCAACCCTAAAGATTCAACTTGCGTATTCACAGCAAACGAAGCACAGGGCCAAATTTTAGGTCGTGTAGGTGTATTTTTACCCACTTCATATTTACACATGGCCAGTTATACGTCGCTATGGGTAGAGAAACGGACTCCAGTAATTTGAAAATTAGTGTCGGCCAAACAGAAAATATCGTTACAAAGAAGTTGTGTAAGCATATTGATATAATCGAAAGGAATATGATTCATAATTTAAATAAGGAAATTTGTGAACTTGGAATGTATAAGAGTATAAACAAGCGTAAAATAGTGTAAACAACTAAAATAAAAGTATACCGAAATAACATTTTTTTCTTAATACTCTTTATGTAGTGGTCGAAAGAAGATCTGACATTCGTAGGGAGTGGTCTACATAACCATTCATGATACAGAGGCAGCGAGCCTATTTCAGTTCGGAAGTGAATTGTCATCACACGTCACTAGTCGCAAACACATGTCATATAGCTGCAATAGAATGCTGTATCGCCAACAATAATGTGATTTCTCTAAGACATCACTCAGTAACCTATCAAGTCCATTTATACGTTTCTCAATACATATTGCTGTTATGACTTCCTTCCTTCATCTTATGCCTCCATCGTAGATGGGTAAATTTGCTAGTGTATCTATCTATCTATCTATTTATCTATCTATCTATCTATCTATCTATCTATCTATCTATCTATCTATCTATCGGACGACTCGCCTTCCTAGGAACGCTGTGGCTATGACTGCTTCCATAGCTTCTGAAGATGCAGATGGGCAGTCCATTATCATTGCAAATGTGCCTTCTGCTACTGCTGCGAGACCTTCCCACGACAAACACCAGCTACGTTCTACGTTGCAGCGGAACAGTCGATGGCGAGAAGCTGCCCGCGGTGTGACGAGTCCCAACAGCCATTACTGGCACCTACGGGCTCTCAAGTATGAGCCAAATTTTAATTACTCCATCCGCGCTGACATAAATATACGGGAAATGTGCTTCCATTGCCAATTCTGCAATGCTAAAAAGTGGGCTGGGGAGCCACCTGGAATGTGCTGCTTAAACAGTAAGGTCAGCTTTCCCCCTCTTCCAGAACCGCCACAGCCTTTGAAGGAACTACTTACTGGTTCTACCTCAAGGTCATCAAAATTCTTTCAAATCATCAGAAATTACAATTGTGCGTTTCAGATGACTTCTTTTGAGGCTAACGTTGTCACAGACAGTGGTTGGATGCCTACTTTCAAGGTCCAGGGACAGGTGTACCATCTTATTGGGTCGCTCAAACCACTACAAAATTGCAAGCCTTCATTCCTCCAAATTTACTTCATTTCCAATTACAGTTGGCAACTTGATGTGCGGTTCGGCGTTATTCCACCACTTGCAAACACTGACGCTGACACTTTTGACAGAGACGTTCTACTTAGTGTGCAAAACATGCTTCATGAGCACAACAGCTATATTCGCAGTTTCAAATACGCCTTGCAAACAGCCCCTTCACCAAACTTCACCATTGTCATCGATGCTGACAAAAGACCTTCTGGGGAGCACGCACGCCGTTATAACGCTTCTTCGTGCAATGAAGTGGCTGTACTTCTCCATGGTGAACAGCACAATAAGCGAGACATACTTATTCATAGCCGTGACAGTCGTCTTCAGCCAGAGCTGATACAGTACGTGCGTGTCTTAAGTCATCCGCATTGTGGCCCCTGGTGAAGCCTCTCAAACTTAACACTAACATGCGTGCTCATATGCGAGGTAACATAGCATCAGCAGAATTTTCTCACACCCTCCTTGGCAAAGGCAAAGCTCCCTGCGACGAAAAGGGTAATGTTGCCATCGATTCACTTTGTACCATTGTTAATACACGGATGCAGTGTTCCCAGATCTCCAAGTAAATTATCAGAATATGGATTGGATTGGCCAAAGGGCTATTCTGGCACCGAAGAATAAAACTGTTAACCATATTAATGATCAAATGCTAAAACTCATCCTTGGGGATTGCTATATATATATCTCTATCGATAGAACTCCTGACCCCGAGGACGTCATCATCTATCCAATAGAGGTACTAAATTCCTTTGAGCCCCTGGACTACCCCACACATTCTGAAACTTAAACTCGGTACCCCTATAATGCTCATTCGAAATTTGGTTCCACCGAAACAATGCAATTGGACACGTTTGATCGTTAAGTCGTTATCTCCCGATTTAATTGAGGCCACAATAATCACTGGGTGCGGTCGAGGCAACGTTGTGCTCATACCGAGGATGCATCTTTTCCCATCAGGAGCAGACCTACCTTTCACATTTCGGACATCCCAGTTTCCAGTCAGGCCATGCATCGCAATCTCAATTAACAAAGCACAGGGGCAAACGCTGTCAGTCGCGGGAATACATTTCGGGGAGCCGTGTTTCTCTCATGGTCAGCTTTACTTTGGCTGCTCGCGTGTGGGCAGCAAGAGTGATGCTTTCGTATTCGTTCCACAAGGAAAAACAAAAAACATTCTGTACAAGGAGGTTTTATAGGATTACTTCGCTTCCTAATTTTATAACATATCTAATTTTTTTTTAATGTTTGCCTTTTCGTCAGTAATTTCTAAGTAGGTGTAGGTTAATATTCATTGCAGTGCACTTGACACTCCCAACCATCAGCTGTAAAAAGGCTGATTCTCGCGGCGTTACAAAGCTTCATTACAAATCAGACCCTGCTAAAAAATCAGCTGTTCTTCCTCACCAACCCCCATTTGGCGGGCATCAGAGGAAACATGGACACGTTACTATTTCACTTCCGTACAACTCTCAAAGCGTCAACAATGCTTTTATGACAACATTTACATTTTTAGGCGGTTCCCTGCAATTACTTCACACTTCACGAACACCTGGCCTCCGTTCAGCTTTATTTCCCTCCCTTCGTCAGCACAGCAGCCTCATCTTCTACATCCGACGTACATGAGACATCTCCCCACCCCTTCCATCTCCTCTCTCAACATTACAGTTTACATCAGCGGCAACAGGATCGCAACATACAATTTGAAAACCAAGCAACATATCATTTTATACAACAAATGTAATCATAACGACAATCAATAAAACAAATGGATAAAAATAATTACATGAAGTAACTATCTCTTACATGCCGTTACAATTTACATCAAATAACAAGACTTCAAAAGTCGATAAAACTAAATACATACACCCTCTCTCTCACCATTATATTTTACACCATTACATTTTACATCAAATAGAAAATATTCAAAAGTAACAGGTCATTTTACACAACATCTCCATGACAGAAGTGTTGTGATTCATCTATTCAGCATCACTACACTCTTCCTGGTCTGACATATGGTGAGTAGATGCTATTGTTGTATATTTTCAAACTTACCCTGTATTTTCTTACCCATGATTAATCCCCCTCTTTCCTCCATAGGGCACCTATTCTGTTTTCACAGAGCATGAAGTTTTGTAACAGCATGTCTCCTGCCATTGGTGGAAAAGGAACACGCCGTATTCACATGCGAACGTTTTACACACCCTTCCAGGACCACCTACCAAATTGTTACAATTGTGAGAACGATAACACAGCCTTTTCAGAGTCACCTCACATTCTATTGTTACCCCCTTCATACAGTGTTGCAATGCTCTTTGCAGGGCTTTCTATCCAGTTGCAAATCGATTGGTTGGGCGTTAACTTATATCAATCTTTGCTTCAATAATCATAATTGAGTAGAATCATTAACAGTACTTTAAAGCAATTCAGCCCCGAGCAACGCTGGGCATTTCTGCTAGTATATACATAAAACACAAATAAAAAGTTAAGCATTAGATTTTTTTACAGGTAAATTACATAGTTTAACAGTGTAAAATCATCAAGCAAAGAATATTTCTTGATTGCAAGAAAGGAAACAAGGAAGAGTCAGAAAAAAAGAACAAAGAAAAAGTAAAAGAAGGAAAATGAAAGGAATGGAAATAAGACAAGAAACAGAAATTACAAACAGGAAAGATAATTAGATACAAAATATTCATTGTTGACTGATCATCGTCTGCTTTTTAATGAAATCGAAAGATTGGGGACAAAATTATAATTTCATGAATGTTATGCGATAACTAAATGTTGCCTGCTCCATCCAGTGAGGAACTAAATTCGCGATGACAAAAACGGCAAATAATAATTTAGTAAATGCCAGAAATTCTTAGAGAGAACCATTCATTACAAATGTCAACATAATTGATATTGGTTTCAAATTTGGGCACAAGGCCAGTAATTTCGAAGAGGGGATAAGTTGATTCCATGAACTGTTTCTTATTTTATCGGCCCTGAAAGATGAAAGGCAAAGTCGCACTAGCGTAGCTGGAAGGGGTGGGGGCAGTATGGGGTGGTCCACCCCAGGTGGCACTTTTAAAGGGGCGGCACCTTTGGGTCTGTTGTAGACAATATGTGTTTTTTGTGGGGTTCAGGGGCAGCAAATGGAAGGGCCGCTTCGGGGCACGAAATTTTTTTTCCTACGTGAGTTCCGGACCGCAAAAATGAATCATTTGCATACAGCCAATCAGAGCTCAGCTATCAAACTAATTTATAAGCGTATAACAAGTGACGGGCGATAAGATAAGGTCACTTGAATAAGGAATGACCATGCTTCTTTTCTCTTTTAATAACGCTTGTTGTTTTTGTTCTTGTTTCTGCGTAATTATTTGTGTTGTTGTTTACTTTGTAAAACAGTAAGGGGAAAGGGTTGCTCACACATCACCCTCTACCCACACTTTTCCCAACCACATCTTTACCATATGGGACCCTAACAGAATCCGATTATAGGTGTAGATGCAAATCTAATTTCTTGTCTCTTTCTAAAATCAGACATAACTAGGCGTGGTGATCAGTCGACTTACAACACCGTTCTTCGTCTTGAGTTTACTTGGTAGAGTGTGTTTTACTAATAGATTGGTTGTTTTTAACACATTCACGAATGTTACTTTGGGCTTTGCGTCTAGGCATAAAGACGTGATGAAATGAAAATATATCAACGATTTGGTAAATGGTCCTTTGTCAAGATAGATATGATAAGTGAATACTTTTCATACTGCGCTCAGAAAATACACAATAAACTAAGGATATTGAGAGTAACTACAATTCTTCATAAAAGATATACAGCAGAATAAACATCAGAAAAAATCTATACAAAATAACTATACTTTAACTTTTATCTTTTATTTGTTTCAGTCATTAGACTGCAGCCACTCTGGGGCATGTAAAAAATAAATCATTGGCCTTGATAATATTGCTCAATTCGTTTCTAGACGTCAGTATTTCAGGACACTTGTCTACAGGTTTTGGGGAGAATTGCCTAGCAACAGCCGAATTGCTGCTATATAGAAGAGGAATTAGGTACATCGGCAATACAGTTACAAGTGATCAGGGAACGAGTCAGTTGAATTGAATAGCAGTCTGCTTTGGATAAGTATATCAATTTTCTAATCTTGTGTGTGTGTGTGTGTGTGTGTGTGTGTGTGTGTGTGTGTGTGTGTGTGTGTGTGTGTGTGTGTGTGTGTGTGTGTGTGTGTGTGTGTGTGTGTGCGTGTGTGTGCGTGTGTGTGTGTGTTCGTATGCGTGTTTGTGCGTGTGTGTGTGTACGTTCGTAAGTGTGCAGGTGTTTACACGTATATGTGTATGTGCATGTGTATATGTGCAGGTGTGTGTGTGTAGGTGTGTGTGTATGTGTGTGTAGATGTGTGTGTATGTGTGCGTGCGTGCTCGTATGCATGCACACACATCGGGGTTCCTAGCTAGCTTCTCAATTTGTTTTGAGAAGCCGATCGAACCCGCTGTCAAATGTGACAAGATTAATAATAATCATTGACACCTAGCACCAAATACTTAAACATTACATAACTTTAATCTCTTGTCCATTCTATGAGCTACGTAATTCGTTAACCGACTAAATCAATATATTTCGTTACAGTTTGCGACACTCCCCCCTCACCCTCTCTCTCTCTCTCTCTCTCTCTCTCTCTCTCTCTCTCTCTCTCTCTCTCTTTCTCTTTCTCTCTTTCTCTCTGACTGTACTCTACCAACTTGAGATGATTTCGAAGTCCAACTATACCTCTTACTCTTCTTCTTTATGCCTCTTACTTCAGCCTGCTCTCTCGACGACTTTCTTACTCACTGCACACATAAATCATATTTAGATTTACCAATTATTCTGTGAATGGGAACCACCCTAATATTCTGTAATAAGGATTTAACTTAAACCCATTCAACGGCACTATATCACAAGTTCAACACATTTCGTGGGAATGCACCCACAAAAATGCGTCACCTCTAATCGTGAATGATACACGATTTAATACACCCTCTAAATGCTCGACGAGTTCCAAGGTTACAATAACACATGTTCACTACTTCATGCCTGGAGATGTTGCAGCAAATATTATGCGGACAGTTCTCCATCCCATTGTTTAAATGATTATTGACCGCGTACAATATTTAGCCTTCTCTCTGTCTTTACGTTCTGAGTTTAAATTCCGCCGAGGTCGGCTTCGCCTTTCATCCTTTCGGGGTCGATCAATTAAGTACCAGTTGCGTACTGGGATCAATCTAATCGACTAGCGTCCTTCCCAAAAATTTCGGGCCTTGTGCCTAGAATAGAAAAGAATATTTAGCCTTGATATCATATTCAGCCAATCAGAGAATGTCATATTCTACACAAAAGATCAAAGAAAATTTGTGTAAAGTTCGCTCATCCACATTGTTGTTTCCGCCAATCACATGCGTTTTATTCACACAAATCATACAAGGACGTAGCTGAGTTGAGAAACTTTTTAATTAACTGAGATTATTTAATCAATTAACTGACATGTTGAACCCTAATTACGCGACTAACTAAAAAGTCTTCGAAGCTAACTTTTTGCCAACGCTCTTTTCTCGTTCCACTTTTATAGCCCTCACAAGTTGTGATAAAAGCTGAATAATCATCGCATGAACCTAACCTTGTACTCATATCGCATTGTACAACCGAAGCTAAAAATCTTCCAGCAGAGCTTTTAGACGAACTTCCAAATTGGCTAATAGCACTGTATACAGTAATCCCTCGACTATCGCGGGTGTTACGTTGTTCCAAAACACCCCGCGATAGATGAAAATCCACGAAGTAGAAACAGTACTGTGCTGTATTTTTTTAAAATTATTTTTATAATTTGTATATATTCGTTTTATTATTTTTTATATATTTAAGCTTTATAAACTCTCCCGACACTCTTTGGAGTACCCGTGTCTTCTCTTTTTTTGCAGGCGAGGAACATAGTGATGGACAGTTGCTGGTGCTGTTTATTCTGCGTGAAGAGGTTTTTATAAACTTAAATGACTCCGTCGATGGCATTTCTGAATTGCAACACACGAATCATCTGGGGAGGGGGGGGGGGGTCCTAATCTTCCACATTTCTCTGAAGCTCTTTTGGGGGCCTATATCCGCATACCTTCTCCCTTCCTTAAGCATACCAAGGAGTTTCATCTTCTCTGCTATAGTAAGCATCTTCCTCTAGCATTTGGGTTCACTGCCAGAAGCCTTAGAAGGTGCAGATCGTTTGGGCAACATCATAGGGCTTGAAATAATTTCACAATTTTTACACACAAATGCAAAAGAACACCACACATTCGCCTCCCGAGTTTCGTTTTCCATACAGTATTTTTGATTCTTTGTTTACTCATCTACGGTATACTACGCATTTTCTTTTAATGTGTTTTGATTAATGTGTTACACAGTGCAGTACTGCACTGTATTTTTATCTATCAATCTATTAATTTTTAGGCGTGAAAATGCTTATTTTACCACTGAAATAATTAAAACCTAAATATATATAAATACCTATTGGCTGCAGAAATCCACATTATACTGAAGAGTCCACGATATAAATTTACATATATTAGACAGAAAACCGCGAGGTACTGAGGGCGCGATAGGTGAACCGCGATATGGTGAGTGATTACTGTAACATGATTTTTGTCTTTGAGTAGCAAGTGTTCCCGTTTGCTAACCACTTGAAATTATGAAAAATGGATAATATTTCCTTAAAACTGTGCTTTTGTTACATGTATTCAAACCCCAAAGCATCCCTCCCAACACATGGCTATGGTGTTCCTCCCTACTACTCCTGCTCATGATCAGAGATGCACATATTGTCAGCCACTAAGGGACATGCCCTAGTGGTTAAGGTCAAGTAACTGACAAGCAAATCTGTGGTATTGAGCAGAATATTGGCTATAATGATATTTGTGCTTCAGCAACTCAGCGCTAAATCTGTTTGAAATGTAATGGAAAATAGGTCAGTTTCAAAATGTTCATGTGCAGGTCACAAGAGCAAGGTTCGAACGGAATACTTATGATTTCCTTTGATTTCTAGATAGAAGCAAATTGGGAATAACACTTACAGACCAAAGACAAAACAAAACAAAAATTGTTACACAGTGTAATATGCTACTTAGTTGCAAGAAGAGGATACCTGTCAACACTGAACTGTTGGGGAATTTGGGAAATTTGATTCAAAGAAGTTCTTGGTTAAAACGGAAATTCTTAATCCTTCTTTGTGGCCCTTGATGGATTTAGCTCTGACAAACTTTTGAAAGACAATTTAATGAGTTTTTAAAATTTTCCTTTATGAAATTTAACTTTATGAAATAGAAAGTAAGGATTAATAAAGATATACAATAATTTTTATGAAATTTGGGGGTGTATTTCAAGGGTCTTCCAAGATAATACGGCCCTGGAAGGGATCTTTATATCTACCTCAAAGAACAAATTTTTAAAAACATCTGCATATTTTTTTTTTTGAAACACTCAACGGAAATAACCCATAGCACCCACACTTACAGTAGTTAGTTTTTAGCGAAGCAATCAATATTTGATTCTCACGATCAGCGGACCTAATTCTGCATTTCACTACTCAAAGTTTTCAACTGCTAAACCTTATTATTGCACTTTCTTGATGCATGTACACTTTCAATGCCCGTGACTCCGATAATTCTGCATTTTTCCATTTGAAATTTTTCTATGACAGTAGTTAAATTTTTGATTCCAGAACGTATTTAATAAGTGTGTCCCAATACAATGAATACATACTTTGAATGCTTAACATTCTTAATAAAATGAAACCAAACTTCCACACCACATTCAGCTGGGACACCTTGTATCACTTACACTTATTTTACAAGTCATAATAATTGAGCCATCGAATTTAGAAATATTTTACAGGTTTCATTGTTTATGTTCGATTACTTTGAATATTGATATTTTGTGTGTCCAATTTCTTATTTTAGCTGACAATATCACTTTTATACTTTATTTCACACTTGAGTAGAACTCATGTCTGGAAGCCTCGTGACATACTTAGATTTTTTTTCTAAATCGATAATAGGGCCCTTCAATGGATCCTTCTATCTACTACATATTACTATTATTTTATTTAAGCAAACCAAGGGAAATAATCCATACCACCTGCAGTTTTAAGCGAAGCGATCAATATTTGATTCTCACGATCAGCCGACCTAATTCTGCATTTCACTTCTCCCTTTTGAACTGTTAGACATTATTATTGTACTTCCTTGATTTGAATCATAAACCTTAAAGACCTCATTCATACATTTCTATAAATACATACTTTTTTGAATGCCCATTACTCCGATAATTCTGCATTTTTACAGTTACACTTTTTCCATGACAGTAGATGAATTTCTATTCCACAACGTATTTGTAGCGGCTTCGTGCAGGCATAGCGTAGATTCGATCCTTGATTGCTAAATTTCACTTAACACTTCAACAGCGCTTTTCTCACGCAACCTCCGACAACCTCTCTCGACAACCTCCGACAACCTCTCTCACCAACTTCCGAGAGTCTTTCTCACCAACCTCCGAAAAATACACATTTTATCGCAGTTACAACGAAATAGCTTTCTTATATCAGAGTAATAAGGCGTTTCAATAGAACAGTTTTACCCCTGGGAATTACCGGGTACACCACTCAGTATATATATATATATATATATATATATATACATACACACAAACAAACATATATATGCATATATATATATATGTGTGTGTGTGTGTGTGTGTGTGTGTGTGTGTGTGTGTTCGTATATTTGTACTGTTTGATAACCGGTGTTGGTGTGTTTACGCTCCCGTAACTTAGCAGTTCGGTAAAAGCGACTGATGGAATAAGTACCTGGCTTAAAATTTTAAAAAAATGACAAGTACTGGTGATGATTCATTCGGCTAAAAATTCTTGAAGGCAGTGCCCCATCATGGCCGCAGGCTAGTGACTGAAACAAGCAAAAGATAAAGGATAAAAGAAGTGGGTTATCGGTTGTATTCTCTGATATACTTGTTCTATCCTGTAGAATAAATTACATATAATACGCAACTTACTTTCCTACGATAAATCGTTAGATTTAGGCATTGTGGCTATGTAACATAGACACAAATACATGCACAGACATACACAAATACATGCACGCACATATGCAAATACATGCACGCACATATGCAAATACATGCACACACATATTTTAGAGTATGTATGAGTATGGCGAAAGAAAAAAAGATATATGAATGTGTAGTGAAACCTCTCTCTCGAGCATTCAATCACAAATGATAACGAAGCGGCTAACATCTAGCCTTCGGCTGCCTTGGACCCTTGTGTCCACCACTCTGATTGGTTCTTATACAAATGCAAACATGGCTGTGAGGTTAACAAGGTCGTTAGGTAACAAAGTGGTTCCGAGTTCGACTTACTGCGTGTCACCTTGAACAAGTATCTTCTGCTTGTGCCTTAGGTTGACCAATATATTGTGAGTAGAATGTAATTGATAGGAACTGTGCAGAACACACACACACACACACACACATGTATATGGGGCACCGCTTTGAATACAAGACAAGACAAACATTGCATATTTTTTTCTATTGTAGGAAGTTTGATTGACAGTTGTTCCCAGTAATCATTATAGGTTCGGCCCATTCATCGGTTGAGAACAACTGAACACCGATTGAGTAAAGCTCTCAATAACGAGCCTATAACGGCTACTGGAAATAGCTGTAAGTCAAATTTATTACACTAAAGAAAAATATGTAATAACCATTATTTATATCTTGTTTTCTTTATCACTCTGGGTAAAAACCAGTAAAACTGGAGCACAACCATGGATTTACAAAGTAGAATAGTGATGACTTCGCACCCTGCTAACACAAAAGTACGTGGAGGTCTTAACAAGATA
>NC_142931.1:103419255-103421755 GCF_046866305.1 Octopus bimaculoides | reverse complement strand
ACATCAACATTTGAATGGTCAATTAGCTGCTTCAGGACCCAGTCATAATGCTGCAGGAGCTGCGTGAGGCAGCTTCTACCTGGACGGAAACCATGCTGGGTCTCATTCAGCAAGTCATTTTCTTCTAGGAACGCAATCAATCTCTTTCTGACAATTCGTTCCATGACTTTGCTAATATGTGAAGTCAGAGAGATGGGCCTGTAGTTCCCAGCCTCTGCTCTGCTTCCGCCTTTATGGATAGGACATATGGTGGCTTCTTTCAGCTTTTTGGGAAGTTTACCATTTGCAAGGAAACTCTGGAAGAGTATCCGGAGTGGTCCTGCTAATTCTTGTTTACACGACTATAAGAGGACAGTCGGGAAACCATCGGGGCCAGTTGCCGAATTTAAGCTCATTTCATTTATGGCAGCTATTACATCTTCCTCTTCAATGTCAATGTAGGTAATGGATGCAGTCTTTTTCTGCTGAGTACTATTGTCAAAGAAATCAGCTGGGTTCTTTATCTGCATGTGACTCAGAGAAGAAGTGAAGACACTCTTGAATTGTGCACTGAGCACTTCATTTATCCATGTGGGATCCGCAGTCAGTGAGCCATTAGGCAGGAATAGGGGTCCTATCTTATACTGTACCGTAGCAGTCTCTTTTGCAAATCTATAGAAAGCCTTGGGGTTTGTTTTTATGCTTTCTACTGCTCTCTTCTCCTTCTCTGCTCTCTCCTTTTCATGGGAGAGTTTAATCTTGTTTTCTATTTCTAACAGTGTTAGTTTTAATTTAGCCCTTTTCCTATCCCCCAGTTCTCTATTTAACTGGTTTGAGACCTTTGTTCTATGTCTCATAAGGATTTTCCTGTCTCTAGGAATTCTATTGGCATGTTTGCTGGTCTTTCTATATGGCACGTATTTGGTGCATATGTCTTGTATAGTTGACATAAAATGACTTAGTTTGAGGTCATTGTCTTGTATAGAAAGGCTGTCATGCCAGTTTTGATTTCGAATCTCTCTGCGAATTGACTTCCAGTCCGCCCTGTGGAAATCAGGTTGGATATTGCTTGAGTCCTCCTGGTGGGGTGGGTGTCAGTGGGTTGCCTAGGACCATACATAGTTAATTCTATAATGTTATGATCTGAGAGAGATGTGGGCGTTATTTTCACATTATGGATTAGGCTCACATTGTTTGTGAAGCAGAGATCTAAAATATTGCTTCCTCTGGTTGGTTGGAGTATCACTTGTTCCATGAACAGCATGTGGGATAGTTCTAACAAAGACTTTGCCTGGCTTTGTTCATGCAGTCACATCCCAAAGAGGATGTGACCTTCAGGCCATTTAACATTTGGGAGGTTAAAGTCGCCTAGGAAAAGTATATTGATGTGTTGGTCCAGATTTGTCAAGACCTCTGCTATGCGTCTGAGGCTGTCCTCAAATTTACCCTCCTGCTTTGCGGTATTTGGTGGACGGTATGTTGAGCATACAACTACATCAATCTGTTTTATGTGTACTATTAAAGTATCACAGATAGAGTTTGAGTGTGATAGGAGTAGTAGGGGTGTGACATCTTCTCGGATGTACATTGCAACTCCCCCATGACTTCTATCCCTCCTGTCTGTTCGGAGTACGGAATACTCTGGTATGTTTATCTCCGCATCTGCTATATTAGGTGTTAGATGCGTTTCAGTAAGCACCATGCATATTGCTTGATTGCATGTAACTAGGTCTTTCAAGTATAGAAACTTGTCTTTGCCGCCTGTTCGTAATAGGCCCCGGATATTCAGTAGGAATATGGGTGTGATATCTGTCCAAGGGTTTCTGTTGTTAGCGGTGGTCATTCCTGATCCATCATCTGTGGTGGTCTTGGATAATGGTTCATGTGGTGTTGACTCTGTACCCTCTGCATCCACGTTAACTGATGTACCATTTTCTGGGCCATGCTTAAGTATATATGTATATATACTTATATATATATATACATATGTATGTATATATACATATATATATATATATATATGTATGCATAATATATATATGTAAATATACACATGTATATATGTGTATATATACATATATATGTGCATTTATACATATACATATGTATATATGCATATATATATATATATATATATATATATATATATATATATATATATATATATATATATATATATATATATACATATATATATACATATATATGTATATATACTTATATATATATGCATATATACATATTTATGTATATATATATTTATGTATATATATATATATATATATATATATATATATATATATATATATATATATATGCATATATATATACATACATATATATGCATAATATATATATGTAAATATACACATGTATATATGTGTATATATACATATATATGTGTATTTATATATATATATATATATATACATATGTATGTATACATATATATATACATATATATATGCATTTATACATATACATATGTATATATAGATATATATATATATACATATATACA